>NC_133324.1:417500073-417800073 GCF_042186555.1 Aquarana catesbeiana
TGCTGCGTGTGCAGCCGCTGCAGCATGGCCAACGTTGAGTTCCATCTGGTGGGCATGTCACAGATTAGGCGGTTCTTGGGCAGGGTAAACTCCTTTTGGAGGTCTGCCAGCCGAGCACTGGCATTATATGACCAACGGAAATGCACACAGACTTTCCTGGCCTGCCTCAGGACATCCTGTAAGCCCGGGTACCTGCCCAAGAACCGCTGCACCACCAAGTTAAGGACGTGAGCCAAACAGGGCACATGGGTCATTTGTCCCTGTCGGAGGGCAGAGAGGAGGTTGGTGCCATTGTCGCAAACCACCATTCCTGCCTTAAGTTGGCGTGGCGTCAACCACCTCTGAACCTGCCGCTGCAGTGCTGACAGAACCTCTGCCCCAGTGTGGCTCCTGTCCCCCAAGCACACCAGCTCAAGCACCGCATGGCATCTTTTGGCCTGCGTATATGCGTAGCCCCTTGAACGCCTACAGAGCACCGCTGGTTCCGAGGACAAAGCACAGGAAGAGGCCATGGAGGAAGAAGAGGAGGAGGGGGTGGAGGAGACGTGTGTCACAATCATTAGTAGTGGCATTTTGGAGGCGTGGTGGCGGAAAAACAACCTTCAACACTACTGCACCTTGTCCTGCATCCTTCCCAGCTGCCAGCAGAGTCACCCAATGCGCCGTGAAACTTAGGTAATGTCCCTGTCCATGCCTGCTGGACCATGAGTCAGCGTTAATATGCACCTTACCGCTGACCGCCCTGTCCAGCGAGGCATGGACATTGCCTTCCACATACCGGTAGAGAGCCGGAATCACCTTCCGTGAGAAAAAGTGGCGTTTGGGTACCTGCCACTGAGGAACCGCACATTCCACAAACTCACGGAAGGGGGCAGAGTCTACCAACTGAAAAGGCAGCAGTTGAAGTGCTAGCAATTTTGCCAAGCTAGCATTCAACTGCTGGGCATGTGGATGGCTGGGAGCAAACTTCTTTCGGCGGTGCAGCAGCTGGGGCATGGAAATTTGCCTGGTACAATCTGACGTCGGTGTACCGAAAGCAGATTGCCCACAAGTACTTGGCTGTGACACACCTAATTCTACACCTTCATTCCTCTCAGTGCAGGTCTCAGAGAGGACTGAAGGTATAGTGGGGTTGGAGATCTCAGCTGATGAGGAGCAAGGAGAGGTCCTCTTTGTTCTTTGGTGTGGGTCTTTTAGATACGCTCGCCAAAGAACTGCATGGCAGGTCAACATATGTCTGGTCAAGCATGTGGTACCCAAGCGGGAGATGTTTTGGCCACGCGAGATACTCTTGAGACATATGTTGCAAATAGCAGTGGTGCGATCTGATGCACTCATCTCAAAAAAGGCCCACACCAAAGAACTTTTTGAATAACGCGCAGAGTCTGCAACGCCCTGCACATGCGGAGCTTTGAGGTGTGATGCAGTCAGTGTGCTGCCCTTAGGCTGGCCCCTGGAGGGCATCCTGCCTTGTTGGTGATGTGCCGCCTCCTCCTCCTCTCTCCTATCAGGCACCCACGTTGAGTCAGTGACCTCATCATCCCCTCCCTCCTCATCACTGGAGCAAACCTGGCAGTATGCTGCAGCAGGGGGGAGCATGACTGCCAGATTGCTGTCCTTCTTGGGCACCCCCTCTGTCCGTGCTCACGTTACTGCCTTCATCTAGCTCAGTATCATCATCAGAGCCTTCTAAACGCTGGGCATCCTCCTGGAGCATGTACCCAACACTGTGATCAAATAGTTCGAGGGACTCCTCAGGAGGACATGGTGTGGCTAGGGAAGGAGTCACTGATGACATTGAGCCGAAGGAAGAGGCCGCTGCTTTGCCAGACAAAGTACCCTGAGCATGGGTGAGAGAGGATGAGGAGGATGAGGACGGCTTGGTCATCCACTCGACCAAGTCTTCCGCATGTTGCGGCTCAACACGGCCAGCTGCCGAAAAAAAGGCCAAGCGTGTACCACGGCCACGTGCTGATGAGGATGCACCGTCTCCACGACCAGCACTGTTGCCTCTAGACACAGAGCCTGCTTGCCCTCTTTTATTGGCTTGTGACAGTCTGCCTCTCCTTGTTGGCCTTCCAGACATACTAATGGCCTGTAGCTGCACTAAGCTGGGATATATATATATATGTGCAGAGATGTACACTATGCAGAGGTCTCACTACACTAACTTGTAGCTTTAGCTGAACACTGTGCAGAGGTGGCACTACACTAACTTGTAGTTTTAGCTGAACACTGTGAGCAGGACGCACTACACTAACTTGTAGCTTTAGCTGAACACTATGCAGAGGTCTCACTACACTAACTTGTAGTTTTAGCTGAACACTGTGAGCAGGACGCACTACACCAACTTGTAGCTTTAGCTGAACACTGTGCAGAGGTCTCACTACACTAACTTGTAGTTTTAGCTGAACACTGTGAGGAGGATGCACAACACTAACTTGTAGCTTTAGCTAAACACTGTGCAGAGGTCTCACTACACTAACTTGTAGTTTTAACTGAACACTGTAAGCAGGACGCACTACACTAACTTGTAGCTTTAGATGAACACTGTGCAGAGGTCTCACTACACTAACTTGTAGTTTTAACTGAACACTGTGAGAAGGACGCACTACACTAACTTGTAGCTTTAGCTGAACACTGTGCAGAGGTTGCACTACACTAATGTGTAGTTTTAGCTGAACACTGTGAGGAGGACGCACTACCCTAACTTGTAGCTTTAGCTGAACACTGTGCAGAGGTCACACTAAACTAACTTGTAGTTTTAGCTGAACACTGTGAGCAGGACGCACTACACTAACTTGTAGCTTTAGCTGAACACTGTGCAGAGGTCTCACTACACTAACTTGTAGTTTTAGCTGAACACTGTGAGCAGGACGCACTACACTAACTTGTAGCTTTAGCTGAACACTGTGCAGAGGTCTCACTACACTAACTTGTAGTTTTAGCTGAACACTGTGAGGAGGATGCACTACACTAACTTGTAGCTTTAGCTGAACACTGTGCAGAGGTCGCACTACACTAACTTGTAGTTTTAGCTGAACACTGTGAGCAGGACGCACTACACTAACTGGTAGCTTTAGCTGAACACTGTGCAGAGGTCGCACTACACTAACTTGTAGTTTTAGCTGAACACTGTGAGCAGGACGCACTACACTAACTTGTAGCTTTAGCTGAACACTGTGCAGAGGTCTCACTACACTAACTTGTAGTTTTAGCTGAACACTGTGAGCAGGACGCACTACACTAACTTGTAGCTTTAGCTGAACACTGTGCAGAGGTCGCACTACACTAACTTGTAGTTTTAGCTGAACACTGTGAGCAGGATGCACTACACTAACTTGTAGCTTTAGCTGAACACTGTGCAGAGGTTGCACTACACTAACTTGTAGTTTTAGCTGAACACTGTGAGCAGGACGCACTACACTAACTGTAAATAGTCTAGCTACCTGACTGTGGTACTAATAGGATCAAAAGAACACCTGCAATTTTCTTCAGGTAGCTGTAAATACTGTAACAAGACAAGCCTGCCTGTCAGTAGGAAGATAACAGCAACGGATCTAGCTAAACTGAATACAGTGTGTATATATATATATATATATATATATATATATATATATATATATATGCAACACCTGGGATGCAT
The DNA here is from genome assembly GCF_042186555.1 of Aquarana catesbeiana. Taxonomy (NCBI): domain Eukaryota; kingdom Metazoa; phylum Chordata; class Amphibia; order Anura; family Ranidae; genus Aquarana; species Aquarana catesbeiana. Next base: position 417,503,720 of record NC_133324.1, read on the forward strand.
ATATATATACACAATACACTGTAAGTGCAGCTAACTCACTGACTGTCCTGCCTAATCTAGCTAACTCAAATGAAATGACACTGTCTCTCTCTCTATCTCACAGCACGCCGGAACACAGGTGGCCTTATATAGTGTGGGGCGTGTTCTAAACCCCCTGAGCCATAATTGCCAAAGTCACCCTGGCTTTGGCCAATTACAGCTCTCTCTACCGACGGCGCTGTGATTGTCCAAGCATGCGGGTCATAGTGCATGCTTGGCCAATCATCAGCCAGCAATGCACTGCGATGCCGCCGTGAATTATGGGCTGTGACGCGCCACACGAATTTGGCGTGAACGGCCCATAACGTTCGCAATTCGGCGAACGATCGAACAGCCGATGTTCGAGTTGAACATGGGTTCGACTCGAACGTGAAGCTCATCCCTACCTACCAGTAATCGAGTTAACTTCGGTATATAAACTTTAGAAATGGCATTACATTCAACACTGGAATCTGCAAGATTTGGCACAGTTTCTGAAAAGAGTGGAACCTAGCAACTGACTTTTTGGTTGATGCTTTTGATAGACCTAGTACAAGCGCTGGCGCACTCAGTCACTGTTATGAGAGCATTGTGGTTACGCCACTGGAGGGCAAGCTGAACTTCTACACAAGCCTTCGACATTTCCTATAATGGGAGGTTATTGTTTGGCCAAACACTGAACAATGCAATTAAGCGAATGACAGGAGGAAAAGTCTGGACTGTGGCCACAGACTAGTAAGAGGAAGCTGCCATCCTTCACTCAAACCCACTGAACTTCAGAGGGTGCAGGAGGCCAAATCTTATAGGACATGCTGCAGATTTAATAGATCACAGTGGAGGTGTCTCAAAGTTGCTTTTGACATGAAATCAAGTCCAGAGCAAGCTGCTAAGATGACTGGAAAGTAATTTATTTATTTATTTTTTTTTTTGAAGGTGCGTCCAACCAGTCTCTTCCAGTTGGGGCCAGGGGGCCTGAGTGAGGTTGATGATTGTAGCCTCCTTCTGGAGAGTTTGTACGACAATCATCAAAGACCAGTGGGTCCAGAAGACAGGTGGGAGTACAATGGAGAATTGCAAAGCTGACCACTGAATCCATTTAATTTATGTCAAACAGATCTCAGAAGAGAAAATGTTTCCAAGATTCTTATACTGCTACAAAGCGATCATGTCACTGATGCTGAAAACATAGAATCATCTGGGGGCCTTTCTCCCCAGTTTTTCTAGTACCTAAGTATGACAGACCTAGCCGGGAAAGAGACTTTTGGAGGGGACTGTATGCTAGCCTCTTGCCGATCGATCGGGGGCCCTAGCATTTGGGGGAATGGTGCTCTCTGTGAGCTGTATGCCTGGGGACCCTGGGGTTGGTGTTACTTTGGATTCAGCTCCATGTCCCCCCAAAACACACAGACTCTGGGAACCCTTTATATGCCATATTAGAATGATAAGACTGAATTATACTGTTGGGACACATCCTGTGAGGAGATGCTGGTGTCATCAACTCAAACTACCTGTGTTTATGTTAATTGAATGAGCTGATCACATTTTCCTCTATACAATGTAGGAGACGGGATGACTTCTATTGGAGCTGCTGCTATTGTGAGAAGGTGTCCTGTGATAATTAACTCAGTCTGGGCAAAAGGTCATGTCTCAATCACCTAGGCTGTATAAATGACTAGTTAATTAGCTCATGTTAATTAGGTTAATTAGGTTACAGCTGTATTGTTAGAGTAATATGAGCAGGAGGTCTGCACCTCCACATTGAGTGTATAAAAGCCTGTATTTTGTCAATAAAGATAGATTCCTGGTTGAACTTACATACAGCCTGCCTGGTGTTTGTTCTGAGCTTTCACAACTGGGTTAGAACGGCACATAGCTGTAATTCTAATCCCGGAGCATTGGATGACCAAGCAATCAGATGGTGCGAACTGCAATCTGATTCAATAGCTGCAGAGGAGTGTCGGGAGAGTGGAACCGAGCGAGAAAGGGGCTCGTTACATTGGTTGGCAGCCGTGGGATTTGCTCTCCAGTTACTGGGACACTCCAAACCAGCCTACAGGAGAGCCACGCTGAAAGACTTACTTGAGAGCCGTGGAGGGAATGGTGGGATCGTGCTTCCTTGCCGTGAACACATCCAAACCATCACCTGGATCCAAGGTAGCAGGATAGCAGGAGAGGAGAAATACCAGCCACCATGGATGAGGAATTCAGAAGGAGGTTGCGAGAGGAGATACAGCACAGAGGACCAGTATCAGAGCAGGTCCTGCTAGGATGGTTTGATTCTGTCCGCTGTGAGCTCTGGAAGGAAGCGCTAGCCCGTGAGCAGTGACACAGGGAAAAGTTCTCCCCTCCGTCCATGTGAGGTACTGGTCGCAGTATGAAGTGCGAATGCTGTTTTTGGGGGAACAGCCGAACCAGGAGTGGACAGCCGAGTTAGGCAGGCTGATCCGGGCAGAAATGCGGTTGGACGAGAGCTACAGTGCCCTCCAGTGGTATGTAGCCCAAGTGTGCCCATGGATGGTGGATGACAGCCCCACGGAAGGCTTTGACTACGATGGCCTGGGATTGTTATACTGGAGGCTGTCCAGGGACCCTGACTTTGGAAGTGATCGGGAGTGGCGTTTAGAGCAAATAATGAAGCACAGAGAGCGGAGACTGAATGTCTCAGAAGTGCACTGGGCACTGGAACATTTGGAGTTTCTGGCCGTTCAGGAATGGGAGTTGGAGATTGCCTACAAACAGCTGTTAGACTCTGCTCAGCAGCAGGGTGGTGCTCCCTTTGCCTGGGACTATCATGAAATGCCAGTTGACAACTCTGAAATCCTGGCTGAAGAGTTGACAATGTGGCAGAGTAACGGTGTACTTTGCCAACCTGCCCCCGCAGCTATGGAGGCGGAGGTCTTATGGCGCATGCAGCAAGTGCTGACTGACTTTGATGAACCTGTTTCTGCATTGGATGATCTTGGATGGAGGAATGTGCCTGTCCAGCAGAATGCCAGAGAATCGGCAGTGGAAAATCTGAAGATTGCCGACCCCAAACCTGAAGTGCTGACAACAGGGCAGAGCTCTGCTAACCTCTGCCCAGCACTGATAGCATCTTCTGGGTTCCACGGAGAGGAGATGGTGAACCTTTATCCCCAGACACCAGTTGCAGAGACAGGGGATTTGATAGACTTTTCTGCTGAGGAAGAACAACCTGGTGAGCCTCCAGCAGAAGAAGAGCTGTTATTAGGGCCAAACTTTACTGTGCTCTGCCCAGCACTGATAGCATCTTCTGGGTTCCAGGGACAGGAGATGGTGAACCTTTATCCCCAGACACCAGTTGCAGAGACAGGGGATTTGATAGACTTTTCTGCTGAGGAAGAACAACCTGGTGAGCCTCCAGCAGAAGAGGAGCTGTTATTAGGGCCAAACTTCACTATGCTCTGCCCAGCACCAACAGAAGTATCTGTGAAGTTACAAGGAACTTCCCCAGCTGAAGCGCTGGCAACCGGACAGAGGGTCCAAGATCTTTGCCCTACACCTGCGGCGGTTCCGGAGGCTCAGGGTGAGAAGGAGGTGGTCACTTCCCAGCAGCAGATCAGGATACAGGGGGAGGAGGGAGATGAGGTGTTCGTCGTCCCTCCCCAACAGTTAGCCAGAGCAGATTGTGTGGGGTTTCCAGCAGAAGGGCTGGCAACAGGGCCGAGTACTGCTGGACTCTGCCCTCAACTAACAGAGGATGGATGTCCTGTGAAGGTGGATGGGACTTCAGTCTCCACCTGTATACCCCAGGGATGCTGGGCAGGCGGCCAAGATCCACAAAAGCATGACGGAGTGAGCCCAGACACCCTGTCTTCTCTCCAGCGGCAGAAAGGACTCCAGGGAGAAGGGCCAGTCCAGGCCTCTCCCCAGCGGCAGATATGTTCTCTGAGAGAGGCAGAGGTTGGCTGGGTGAGTAATACTTTGCTTGGAACAATTTGTTTGGGGTACTGTGTGGCTACAGGCATTAGAGGACTGGAACTACTGACTAACTTCGGAGTCAACCCGTCTGGGGTCTCCTCCTGTGTTAGTCTCCTGCCGAAAGGGGAGAAATGTGACAGACCTAGCCGGGAAAGAGACTTTTGGAGGGGACAGTGGGTCCAGAAGACAGGTGGGAGTACAATGGAGAATTCCAAAGCTGACCACTGAATCCATTTAATTTATGTCAAACAGATCTCAGAAGAGAAAATGTTTGCAAGATTTTTATACTGCTACAAAGCGATCATGCCACTGATGCTGAAAACATCTGGGGGCCTTTCTCCCCAGTTTTTCTAGTACCTAAGGCAGGAGGCCTTCTGGCCTGTTTCAGTCTGAAGGAATCAAATGTGTTCATATACACCAAGAGGTTCAAGATGGATTCCATGCAGACAGTCACAGGGACAGTTCAGCAGGAGGACTAGTTGGTATCAATCGACCAGCTGACTCATACTTCCATGTACCGATTAATGCCGAGCAGCAGAGGCATGTGAGATTTGCGGTGGCCAGATGTGACTTCCAATTCAGGTGATTGCCTTTTTACAGAATTGGCACAGCTCCAGGAATCTTTTTGAAGATCTTGTTGGCAGTGGTGGTACCTTGGGCCAGGTGGCACATGAGGGTGTTTTCAATTTGCCTTCTTTAGCCTATGAGTTGGGTTGTCTATGAATCAGAAAATCTTTGTGCCTATACAAATTCAACAAGAACTGTAATTTTGGACATCGCCACTGTGTTTCTTCGAGAGGCATGCCTCTCGGCCTAGGAGATAGGATGATTCTGAAGCCAGATGCCAGTCTCTGGGGCTGGGGAGTCCACAATCTGAAGAAACAAGTGCAAGGCCATTGGAGTGCGATGAAGCGTAGACTCCCCAAGTATCTTGAATGGAAAGAAGCCTTTTTCTAGCATTGCAAGCCTTTCAGGATCTTCAAGGGGGTCTGAGTAAGGTTGACAACAAAACAGTAGTAACCTACATTGCCTCACAAGGGGACACCAAAAGTCTTATCTTGTTACATCTTGCAAATAAACTTTTCATGGGCCAGAGAACCACTTAAAGTCAGTTAAGGTTGGTCTTCTTGCCAGGGAAGCAATCCAGATTATTGGTTCGGCAGAATCATTTTGCAACAAGTGCCTCATACCAATATTGGCCTTATGGGGCGTTCCAGCAGTACTTCTCAGGGAGACTTCACTGAACATGCAGCTTCTGATATCTGCAACAGGATACCCAGGCCCGGATTTACTTCCTTTGCCGCCCCAAGGCCAGGTCCTTCAATGCCGCCCCCCCCACACTCACACACACACACACACACACCACCATTCTTGTCCTTTATCGATGACTGCTACAATAGATCAGTTAAAAACATATCTCCAAACACGAGAACACTGAAAATAACTGGCTTTAATTGTACAGACTAGAAATACTTCAGGGTAAGCGCGCGAGGGGTAAGGATTTTTCGCAGGCAAATTTTCAAGGCAATGGCTGGTGTTAGTGCTTCAATCATCCCCGGCACCATGGTTGTTATGGTGTCAGGATGGATGAAACACATTGTTTCTATCATTACATTGTAATGTAAAATGAAATAGTTCAACTCACCATAATGCAGAATCATTGGGAGCCCTGAGCGTGTCACTTGCCACTATGCCTGCCACCAGATGGGGATGTCACTTGCCACGCTGCCACCATATGGGGATGTCACTTGCCACGCTGCCACCAGATGGAGATGTCACTTGCCACGCTGCCACCAGATGGAGATGTCACTTGCCACGCTGCCACCAGATGGAGATGTCACTTGCCATGCTGCCACCAGATGGAGATGTCACTTGCCACGCTGCCACCAGATGGAGATGTCACTTGCCACGCTGCCACCAGATGGAGATGTCACTTGCCACACTGCCACCAGATGGAGATGTCACTAGCCACGCTGCCTGCCACCAGATTGAGATGTCACTTGCCACGCTGCCACCAGATTGAGATGTCACTAGCCACGCTGCCTGCCACCAGATGGAGATGTCACTTGCCACGCTGCCTGCCACCAGATGGAGATGTCACTTGCCACGCTGCCTGCCACCAGATTGAGATGTCACGTGCCACGCTGCCTGCCACCAGATTGAGATGTCACGTGCCACGCTGCCTGCCTGCCACCAGATGGAGATGTCACTTGCCACGCTGCCACCAGATGGAGATGTCACTTGCCACGCTGCCACCAGATGGAGATGTCACTTGCCACGCTGCCACCAGATGGAGATGTCACTTGCCACACTATGGAGATGTCACTTGCCACACTGCCACCCTATGGAGATGTCACTTGTCACGCTGCCTGGCTGCCACCAGATGGAGGAGGGTGGAACAGCGGTGCGGGCAATGAGAGATGTCATCTCTCTCCCCCGCCGCCGCACCGCTGACATTACTCCTCGATCTTTTCAAAAATGGCGCCGGGCAGCGTAATCACACTACTGCGCATGCGCCGCCCAGCCGAGCACGTACGAGCTTTCCCGAGCCCGGCCGGCTTCGGAACGGCACATGCGCAGTAGTGGGCGGCTCGCGGCCATCATTTCTAAGGGCACCGGTGCCCTTAATCGACTCAACGGGCAGCCTAAAGGGGGGGGCAGCCGCGAAGTCACCTGCACCACTGCCGCCCCGAGGCCTGGCCTCGGTGGCCTTGTGGCAAATCCGGCCCTGAGGATACCAATGCAAAGACTCCGTCATACAAGATAGGTTCACAGTACCATGGAATTTTTTTTTTTGATGTTTGTCTCTGGTCAAATAAAATCTTTTATGGCAAGGTCAGTAACAGCACCCCGATCCAGTGAGACTATTTTTAATAGCCTGGCTATGGAATAGGCTACACTAGAGGTGCAGGGATTCTTATCTGAGGTTGTTCAGACCTTGGTGACCAGAAGTTCATCCATGAACGCTACATAGGAGAGGATATGAAAGAAGTCTGTTTTGTCTGCTCAGCAAAAGCTTTCTCTCCTGTGTTCCCTGCTCTAGCCAAAATCCTTGACATTTTTAAGTCAGCGCTAGAGGATGGTCTGGCATACAACTCCATTTAAGGTACAGATTTCTACTTTATCTTTTCACAGGCTGCAGTTGGGTGCAAAAGCCAGTGACCAGATGCTTCTGCCAGATGACAATCCATATGACCTTGAGGGAAATCCTTGTTCCGTCTGTAGGACTTAGGCTTGGATCTGAGAGCACCCTTTGCTCCAATAGGTTTAATTTCCAAGTACGTCACGGTAAAACTGGTTCCCCTGACAGCAACTACTTCAGACAGAAGGATGTTGAAGATTGCAACACTTTCCTGCAAGGGCCCTTTGGTGTCTTTTTTTTTTTCTATCTCATCGCAGTTCATAATGACTTGCTCCCTTTTGGAAAAAACCTATCCGCCAGGACTTGAGATTGAGCCTAATAATCAGAATCCAAGGCTCAATTACGCCTAACACGGATGAATTGATCCCTAGGGATGTTACACAGCCAAGTGCTGTGATGGCAGCTATCTAATGGATTATACCCATTGGCTTGAAATAATTGCATGTTTTGAATCGATCACCCTCCTTGAAGATTTCAAGGTCCAAGAACACCAGATGCTCAGTATCAATGCTCCAAGAGAGAGATATTTTTGGTTTTGTTATTCAGCTTAAGCAGAAAAACTTCAAGGCTGTGCATATCCCCTTCCCAGACCATGATCAAGTCATCAATATAGCATTTGTAGCAAACAAGTTGTCAATTACAAACTATATAACACCTGTCACTGAGAAGAAGCGTCACTCAGCGGAAGCCTCCCTGTTGCGGCTTTTTGTATTTTTTTTTTTTTTTTTGGCTTGTTGGGCGACAAAGATGGATCTACATCAGGGGACATTTTTGTTTTTTTTTATTTTTAAATAGAGGTCCCAAAGTGTCTCCTGTCTTTTTTACTATTTTTGACACTTTTTTGTGAAATGGTAGGTAGGGGTACCATGTAAACCGTTACCAATTCACATGGGGGGCCGGGATCTGGGGGTCTCCTTGTTAAAGGGGGCTTCCAGATTCAAATAAGCCCCCTCCACCTGCAGACCCCCACAACCACCGGGCAAGGGTTGTGGGGATGAGGCCCTTGTCCCCATCAAAATGGGGACAAGGTGTTTTGGGAGCTTCTCCAAAGCACCCTTCCCATGTTGAGGGCATGTGGCCTGGTACAGTTCAGGAGGGGAGGCGCTCTCTCGTCCCCCCTCTTTATCTGCGGCCTGCCAGGTTACATGCTCAGATAAGGGTCTGGTATGGATTTTTGGGGGGCCCCGTACGCCAATTTTTTTTTTTAATTTGGAGCAGGGTTCCCCTTAATTTCCATACCAGACATGAAGGGCCTGGTATGGATTTTGGGGTGACCCCCACGCAATTTTTTATTTTTTTTTTAATTTTTGGTTAATATTCATACCAGACTCAAAGGGCCTGGTAATGGACTGGGGGGGGGGGGGGGGTTGAACCCATGCCATTTTTTTCAATGAGTTTTATTTATATTGCCAAGACCCGACAATTCATTACAGCCGCGATCAGTTTTAAATTACTTTTTACCTTTAGAAATGTGATTTTGCTGTGGTACTGTTCTAAACATGGGAAAACTGCACCACTTTAGAGCATTACTATAGACACCACAGGCATGATATTTGAAGAAATATTTAATTTTTATTGTTTCACTTTAAGCATTATTAAAATCGCTGCTCCTAGAAAAAGTTTTTAAAACTTTTTTTTGCATTGATACATGTCCCCTGGGGCAGGACCCGGGTCCCCAAACACTTTTTTTAACAATAACTTGCATATAAGCCTTTAAAATGAGCACTTTTGGTTTTTCATGTTAGTGTCCCATAGACCTTCCGCGGTGTTCCGCGGCTTTCGAATTTGCCAGGAACACCGCATAATGTTCGTTGTTCGCCGAACGTCCGAACAACCAAAGTTCGGCCCGAACTTATGCTCGGGCCGAACCGTTCGCCCATCCCTAGTTATAACCATTTCCACCTAAGTCAGTTTATATACTGTATGTCATAAGGCCCTCAGATTACAATTATGTCTAGCAATTAAATACAAAATGTATGTTAGAAATCTACTCATCATGACATACTATTGTTGTTCAAAAAAATGGCTCAATTTAAGCACTGAGATTTTTTTTTGAGTTTTAACAGATACAAAAGACAACGTGTACCCGGAGGTCTTATAAATAAGACTGACATAATCCAGGCAAGCACCAGCCATTATTAATAGGTAGTTCATCTCAAGAAATAGTAAGAGCACTAAGAAATGACTGTCAGGCCAGGCCAGCTTAAGGTCCTATAGCATATAGAACATAGAAACAAATAAACAGAAAGAAATACAAATGTTAAAGCCTGGTACACCCTATAGATTTTTTTTGATTCAACCAAGCGCAACCCCCCCGCCCAGAACACTACGATCAGTGCTCTCTGCCATTGGCTGAGACGGTCAGCTGCTGGTTTTCCAGCATTATTATCTGAAAGGAACCGACCAAACTGCTGGCTTCTGTCAGACAGACTGACATACGCATGGGCCAAATGTTGACTGTCTTTTTTTTTTTTTTAACCGGCAAATGTCTCCCGACATTGGGCTGTGTGAACTCAGCTTAACAATATGTCCTCACTTGTGTAGGGTAGAAACAGATCCACCCTAGTCCCATCTAACACAAAAAATAGAATGTCAAGATACATTAGCCAGTTTGAAAATAGTCAGCCATGACTCCCATGTGCAATGGAATTGATCCTTTTTATCTTGTAATATAGCAAAGGAATATTAATAAGAACACTGTAAATGTACTCTAGATACAACTTATTCAAGTTTAGGTGTGGTATCTCTTTTCCATTGATTCATTATCATCAGTCGGGCAGGGTATGCAGGACTACTGTCCTAAAACGGTTCCGAAAACCCTCAGCTGAAAGCCCATGCAGAGCTATCGCTGGAGAGGGGTGAGTTATAAACCCCATAATTGATTAAATCAGTTTAAATATGTACTTCCAGAAACTAACTACTGATTGCAGTGCCATAGGATATGTAGTAAGTTACCAGGTTGACCGTAATTGCACCAGCAGTCTGGAAGTGTATCATGGTACATTTTTGATAACCGAACAGATGTTAGATACCATTTATAGATAACTTTAAAGGTATTCTCCCAGTGGGAGACACAATGTGATACTCGAAGGCTATGTGTAAATGCCTAACTCCAAGCTTGTTCCAAATATGATTGACCTAAATCTCATTCCCATCGTAGTAATGCGGGCGATTGCAATCGTTGAACCTTAGGGCGTAAAAAAACAGGATATTCCAACCTTCTGAAGAGAGTCTTTATGGTAGAGTTCCAATGCTTGTTTATTTTATGAAATGGTGTGTGTGATAGTTTGGAGTGGTATATCGTATACAGATGTATAAATGCACTCACTTTTTACATCTAAAAGGCCCCGCCACACTGCTAGAGAGGTAGGTATAGAGGGATGTTCCGGCAAGCATAATGGTTGTTTAGTCGCTGCTGCTAATAATAGAGCCCGACATTTCTGTCATTAACCATAGCTTGTTCGATTATTAGCCATTGCCTAACAGAGGGTGGATCTAGCCAGGCTTTAGGGTGATCAAGCAATGTCGCCCTGTAATAACCTTTTTAGTACGAGTACGCCCATGCCTCTTCAGGATCTGTGTTTAGTAAGGATAGAGAGAGATTCTTGCTCGAGTACCTTTTCCAAATAAAGGACCGGAGAGCAGCATTGGTCGAATTAAAAAAATTAGCTGGTAAAAGTATAGCACTGTTCTGAATAAATAAGGGATTTTTGGCAAATAACCATTTTAAAAGTCGCAATCCGACCCAGCCAGGGGATCTCATACATGCTTAATTGTGAAAGTTTTGCATTATCAGAATGTATTAAGCTTTTATAGTTGGCCTCATATAAACAATTGGCTTTAGCAATTAGTTGGATCCCCAAATATTGGATTCTATCGGACTCTCAATTACATGGAAATAAGGTTTTCAATTTAGTACAGACAATGCTATTAATATTCCTTGTAAGAGTGTGGCATTTTGATACATCAACCTTGTAGTAAGAAATTGCTCCAAAGGCCTCAATTGCTGCATTTACCGGGGATAATGACAGGGATAACTCCGCCCTCGAAAGTGTCAGTATCACATTGTTGGCAAAAAGGCTGATCTTATGAGATTTGCCAGCAATTTGAATACCCGATATGGAGGTAGAAGATTTGATGGTCTCTACAAATGGTTCCATAACCAGGGAAAAAATTAGGAGAGATAAGGGGCACCCGTGTCTGGTGCCATTTGTAATAGTGAAGGCATTAGAGAGTACCAAGGAAGTGAAACCTGTGCAGATGGGTTAGTGTAGAAAGTTAAAATGGCTGATAGAATGAAACCCCAAATCCAAATTTGAGTAGTGTAGCCTGAAGATATTACCAATAGATAAAGAAAATGGGCTTTGAGGTAACCAACCTCGGGACTTTAATGTTATTTGTATTTTAAATATCAATTCGTCAAGGATTTAGATAAAATATTTTTTTTATTTATTTAAACATTAAAAAATCACAAGACATGATTTAGTACAGAAAGAAACATTTTTTTCATAAAATTCAGTGACATATCACAAAAGATACCACTTTTCTCAACATGTTTCGCTCTTTGGTGCTTCCTCAGGAGACTTGTCATGTGGCATCATGTTTGACTAGAAATTGCAAAAATACATAGAATAAGTACTTTGGTTGAGATATAAATCCGTACATCCAATATGCATCAATTATTATCATAATGATAGAAAATATAAAAATTATATGGTAAATGAACATTATATGATAAATAAGAAAACATCCATAATAATAAATAATTGTATGGTACAATAAAGATAGCCGTGAAGTTGCAAAGATGAACCTTACCCAAACTGATGATCAAGTATGTATATAACTCAAGATTGGAATCAATGAGATATATCCTATGGGTTGCTTTCCTTCAGAGATGGGTCTTCAAAGGTGTTTTCAGAGATATACAAAATGATCAGTAGGTGGAGTCCTTTCTGATAAAGGAAGGACCAATATATCTAGATAAATAATGTTTAAATAAATAGAAAAATAATTTAAATGAAAATACTAATGATATTTGATTGTATAGGAAAACAGAAAAATGACCTAAAAATGTTAATTTATAGAATCAATATTGTCCATGAATAGCATCCGCAGTGAAGCTTTGAAAAATTCACTCAATAGCGGGATGAACAAAATGGAAGAATTTCAAAAGTGCTCAGTGCATATAGGGCTTGCATCCAAGGCGAGCCAGGTCCTAGGGTATGTATCAAGTAAAAATCCTGTAACAAAAAGATAAATAAAGTGTTTGCTGGCTTAGAAATTTAGAGGCACCATACAGCCCAAAAATAAAAAGTCCGAAGGGAAGCACTGTATGCCAAGGCACAAGATGGAACATACCTGGTAATGAATAAGGAGCAATTGAAAAGTTGACGGGGGAGAGAGGTATACCTCCCATCTGGCTCGTTCAATAGCTGACAGCGGATGTCGGGGAACGAAGGATCCGTTCCCCATATTTGTACATGCTCCGGCACGGCGGCGGCTGACATCACCGCCGTGCCGCGGATGTAGAGGAGTGTCCTTTGCGCATGCGTCCTCAGTATAGGCAGCAACCGCGATGATGCAGCAGGTGCATGATCGCGGGAGGCCATGTTAGAAAATCCTCTGCCCCGAGCTGGGTGGAATTAAGGGGCAGAGATGTGGGGAAAAAATAAACAAGAAGAGTGGATGGACAGGGAGCCAAGCCACAATTGTATACCCCAATATACTGTAATTAAAGGCTGGAAAAACGCTGAGGATGTGACAGCAGCGCAAGGACACAAAAAGGCACAGACGGCATGGAACATTGATTAGGTACCAAAAACCGAATGTGCCCTTGGTGTCCGTGCAAACTAAAAAAAAAAAAAGACCCAACCTTATGGAAAAAATGGGGGAAAAAAATAAATAAATTGATATAGATATATATCAATTAATGGCAAAAGGATCAAGTCATCATTAGTCTCTAAAGTTACAATGTGTAGAGATATATAGATTGGGGAGGGTTCAACTGCAACTCATGTTATTGACAACTGTATTTTTAAATTTAAAAAAAAAAGGGAAGGAGGCTGGCTTATTTAACCACTTCAATACAGGGTACTTAGACACCCTCCTGCCCAGACCAATTTTCAGCTTTCAGTGCTGACGCAGTTTGAATGGCAATTGCACGGTCATGCTACACTATACCCAAACTAAATTTTTATCATTTTGTTCCCACAAATAGAGCTTTCTTTTGGTGGTATTTGATCACCACTGCGGTTTTTATTTTTTACTAAACAAATAAAAAAAGACTGAAAATTTTGAAAAAAATAAGTTTTGCTTTTGTTTCTGTTAAAAAAAATTGTAAATAAGTAAGTTTTCTCTTTCACTGATGGGCACTGATAAGGCGGCACTGACAGGCACTGATAAAGCGGCACCAATGAGCGGGCACTGACGGGCACTGACGGGCAATGACGATAGGCACTGATATGCGGTACTGATGGGCACTGGTAGGCGACACTGATATGCAGCACTGGGCATTGATAGGCGGCACTGATGGGCACTCATGGGTGGCACTGGGTGGCAATGGTGGGCACTGATGGGCACTGATAGGCGACAGTGGGCACTGAAAGGCAGCACTGATGGGCAGCACTGATGGGCACTGATAGGCGGCACTGATGGGCACTGATACGTGGCACTGATAAGCAGCACTGATATGTGGCACTGATAGGAATCCCTGGTGGCACTGGCAGTGGTAGGCATTGGAGTGGGCACTGATTGGCAGCTGCCTGGGCACAGATTGGTATTTCCCTGGGGTCTAGGGGGCATACCTGGTGGTCCTCCGTCAGAGACTCTTTACCTAGATCGGCGTTGCAGGGTGTCCCACTGACACCCCACAACAACGATCACCGCGATGCGCGCCACCGGGGGAGTGCAGCGGCTTGATATCCTGATCACGTCATATGACGTCTGGTCAGGAATATCAAACCACTTTGCCACCATCATTTTGTAATAGGGTGGGCGGCAAGTGGTTAAAGAAATGGCTTAAAGCTAAGAGCATCATTGAGGCCAGGATATTGTAGGGCACTTAAGTTGGAGATCTACCTTGCCTCCCGTTGAAGCAAAATTTGATCATAATTGGTCCTTTTTTTTATCAGAAAGGACTCCACCTACTGATCATTTTGTATATCTCTGCAAACACTTTTGAAGACCCATCTCTGAAGGAAAGCAACCCATAGGATATATCTAATTGATTCCAATCTTGAGTTATATACATATTTGATCATCAGTTTGGGTAAGGTTCATCTTTGCAACTTCACGGCTATCTTTATTGTACCATACATTTATTTATTATTATGGATGTTTTCTTATTTATCATATAATGTTCATTTACCATATAATTTTTATATTTTCTATTATTATGATAATAATTGATGCATATTGGATGTACAGATTTATATCTCAACCAAAATACTTATTCTATGTATTTTTGCAATTTCTAGTTAAACATGATGCCACATGACAAGTCTCCTGAAGAAGCTCCAATGAGCGAAACATGTTGAGCAAAGTGGTATCTTTTGTGATATGTCACTGAATTTTATGAAAAAATCTTTTCTTTCTGTACTAAATCATGTCTTGTGATTTTTTTTTTTTATGTATGAATAAAAACTTTATCTAAATCCTTGACGAATTGATATTTAAAATACAAACACCATTAAAGTCCCGAGGTTGGTTACCTCAAAGCCCATTTTCTTTACCTGTTCAAATATTTGGGATGTGGTATTCTCCTAATTGGTCCCTCCTTTCCTAGCTTCATTTATATTGCCAATAGACTCTATAAAAAGCCTTTTCTACATCTAATGCAAAAAAGATTGTTGGGAGTTTTCGGCTTTCAGCTAGGGCCGTCTTTAACATGGGGCAAAAGAGGTTGCTGCTCTGGGCCCAGTCATTGTTTTGGGGCCAAAAGCAGCTGCCCTTTGAGCCCACGCTATCTACAAATCGGGGGCTCTATTGACACTGCAGAATGACCGACCAGGTATATTGTCACACACACTGTACACGCTGATGCAGCGGGACAGGACTCCAGGAGACAGGCAGCAGCTCACTCTGCTGTGTATTCCCAAATGTATTCCCCAGCGAGGAAGGAGTGGATGGGGCCGTGAGCACCGCTGACGCTCTGACCCCGCCCCATGCCATGCTGCCTGTATGCTCGGGATGTCACGGGGTAGGAGATGCTGACAGTGGGAGCGGTAGCTGGCTGTACTGAGAGCCCCTGGATGGTGAGCAGAGTTCAGATGGCCAGAAGGACCAGGTATGTCCCTGGAAGCCGCACATCTAGGTAGTTCTATTGAGATGAATGGAGTGGCAACTTGCACTCATGACTAAGCTCCAGGGGGCGGAGTGAAACACATTGGGGACGTGGACTGGTTGGAGTCCAGGCTGAGGTTGCAACTCCATTCGTCTTAATAGAACTACCTACAGTGCCTTGAAAAGGTATTCATACCCCTTGAAATTTTCCACATTTTGTCATGTTACAACCAAAAATGTAAATGTATTTTATTGAGATTTTATGTGATAGACCAACACAAAGTGGCACATAATTGTGAAGTGGATGGGAAATTGATAAATGGTTTTCAATTTTTTTTACAAATAAATATGTGAAAAGTGTGACGTGCATTTGTATTCAGCCCCCCTGAGTCAATACTTTGTAGATCCACCTTTTGCTGCAATTACAGTTGCATATCTTTTTGGGGATGTCTCTACCAACTTTACACATCTAGAGAGTGAAATTTTTGCCCATTCTTCTTTGTAAAATAGCTCAAGCTCTGTCAGATTGGATGGAGAGCATCTGTGAAGCAATTTTCAAGTCTTGCCACAGAATCTCAATTGGATTTAGGACTGGGCTTTGACTAGGGCATTCTAACACATAAATATGCTTTGATCTATTCTAAACCATTTCATTGTGGTTTTTGCTGTATGTTTAGGGTCGTTGTCCTGCTGGAAGGTGAACCTCTGCCCCAGTCTCAAGTCTTTTGCAGACTCTTAACAGGTTTTCTTCTAAGATTGCCCTAATTGCCCTATACTTAGCTCCATCCATCTTCCCATCAACTCTGACCAGCTTCCCTGTCCCTGCTGAAGAAAAGCATCCCCACAACATGATGCTGCCACCATCATGTTTCATGGTGGTGATGTTGTGTTCAGGGATAGGGATGAGCTTTGTGTTCGAATTGAATTCATGTTCAACTCGAACATCGTGTGTTCGGTCGTTCGAATTACGAACGATATGGGGCGTTCGCGCCAAATTCGAGTGGCGCGTCATGGCCCATAATTCACTGCGGCATCGTAGTGCATTGCTGGCTGATTATTGGCCAAGCATGTACTATGACCCGCATGCTTGGCCAATCACAGCACCGTCTGTATAGAGAGCCGTAATTGGCCAAAGCCAGAGTGGCTTTGGTCAATTATGACTCAGGAGGTTTAGTACACGCCCCACACTATATAAGGCCGCCTGCAAGGCGGCCCTGTGTAGTGTGTTCCGAGGTTGAGAGAAAGATAGACAGAGAGACAGTGTCATTTGATTTAAGTTAGAGTAGGCAGGCAAGTCAGTTAGCTGCACTTACAGTGTATTATGTGTGTGTGTGTGTGTGTGTATGTATGTATGTATGTATGTATGTATGTGTATATGTGTGTGTGTGTGTGTATGTGTGTATATATGTGTATATATATATATATATATATATATATATATGTATGTATGTATATGTGTGTGTATATATATATATATATATATATATATATATATATATATATATATATATGTGTGTGTGTGTGTGTGTGTGTGTGTATATATATTATACACACACACACTGTATTCAGTTTAGCTAGATCTGTACCTGTTTTTCTCTTCCTACTACTGACAAGCAGGCAGGGGTTTTTACAGTATTTACAGCTACCTGAAGAAAATTGCTGGTGTTCTTCTGATCCTATTAGTCCTATTAGCTACAGTATTTACAGTTAGTGTAGTGCGTCCTCTGCACAGTGTGCACCTAAAGCTACCTAAACAAAATTAGTGGTGTTCATCTGATCCTATTAGTACAGTACCACAGGCAGCTGCAGTATTTACAAGTTAGTGTGGTGCGTCCTCTGCACAATGTGCACCTAAAGCTACCTAAACAAAATTAGTGGTGTTCTTCTGATCCTATTAGTACAGTACCGCAGGCAGCTGCAGTATTTACAAGTTAGTGTAGTGCGTCCCCTGCACAGTGTGCACCTAAACTACCTGAAGAAAATTAGTGGTGTTCTTCTGATCCTATTAATATCACAGGCAGGCAGCTACAGTATTTACAGTTAGTGTAGTGCGTCCTCTGCACAGTGTGCACCTAAAGCTACCTGGAAACAATTGCTGTTGTTCTGATCTTAATTATACCACAGGCAGGCAGCTGCAGTATTTACAAGTTAGTGTAGTGCGTCCCCTGCACAGTGTGCACCTAAACTACCTGAAGAAAATTAGTGGTGTTCTTCTGATCCTATTAATATCACAGGCAGGAAGCTACAGTATTTACAGTTAGTGTACTGCGTCCTCTGCACAGTGTGCACCTAAAGCTACCTGAATAAAATTGGTGGGGTTCCTCTGATCCTATTAATACCACAGGCAGGCAGCTACAGTATTTACAGTTAGTGTACTGTGTCCTCTGCACAGTGTGCACCTAAAGCTACCTGAAGACAATTGCTGTTGTTCTGCTCCTATTAATACCACAGGCAGGCAGTTGATTCTGCTAGCTGCAGTATCAATATATATATACATCCCAGCTTTGTGCAGTTACATCTCACTGCCGGCCATTAGTATGTCTGGAAGGCCAACAAGGAGAGGCAGACAGTCACAAGCCAATAAAAGAGGGCAAGCAGGCTCTGTGTCTAGAGGCAACAGTGCTGGTCGTGGAGACGGTGCATCCTCATCAGCACGTGGCCCTGGGACACGCTTGGCCTTTTTTTTTGGCAGCTGGCCGTGTTGAGCCGCAACATGCGGAAGACTTGCTAGAGTGGGTGACCAAGCCGTCCTCATCCTCCTCATCCTCTCTCACCAAGGCTCAGGGTACTTTGTCTGGCAAAGCAGCTGCCAACGCGGCCTCTTCCTTTGGCTCAATGGCATCAGTCACTCCTTCCCTAGCCCCACCATGTCCTCCTAAGAAGTCCCCCGAACTGTTTGACCACAGTGTTGGGTACATGCTCCAGGAGGATGCCCAGCATTTTGAAGGCTCCAATGATGGTGCCCAGCTAGAGGAAGGCAGTAACATGAGCCCAGAGAGAGTCGGTGCCCAAGAAGGACAGCAATCTGGCAGTCATGTTCCCCCAGCTGCAGCATACTGCCAGCTTTGCTCCAGTGATGAGGAGGGAGGGGATGATGAGGTCACTGACTCCACATGGGTGCCTGATAGGAGAGAGGAGGAGGCGGAGGCACATCACCAACAAGGCAGGATGCCTTCCAGGGGACAGCTTAAGGGCAGCACACCGACTGCATCACACCACAGAGCTCCGCATGTGCAGGGCGCTGCTGTCTCTGCGCGTTATTCCAAAAGTTCTTTGGTGTGGGCCTTTTTTGAGACGAGTGCATCAGATCCCACCACTGCTATTTGCAACATATGTCTCAAGCGTATCTCGCCTGGCCAAAACATCTCCCGCTTGGGCACCACATGCTTAACGAGACATATGTTGACCTGCCATGCAGTTCGTTGGCAAGTGTACCTAAAAGACCCACACCAAAGAACAAAGAGGACCTCTCCTTGCTCCTCATCAGCTGGGATCTCTAACCCCACTATACCTTCAGTCCTCTCTGAGACCTGCACTGAGAGGAATGAAGGTGTAGAATTAGGTGTGTCACAGCCAAGTACTTGTGGGCAATCTGCTATCGGTACACCAACGTCAGATTGTACCAGGCAAATTTCCCTGCCCCAGCTGCTGCACCGCAGAAAGAAGTTCGCTCCCAGCCATCCACATGCCCAGCGGTTGAATGCTAGCTTGGCTAAATTGCTAGCACTTCAACTGCTGTCTTTCCAGTTGGTAGACTCTGCCCCCTTCCATGAGTGGTGCAGCGGTTCTTGGGCAGGTACCCGGGCTTACAGGATGTCCCGAGGCAGGCCAGGAAAGTCTGTGTGCATTTCCCCAGGTCATATAATGCCAGTGCTTGGCTGGCTGACCTCCAAAGGAGTTTAACCTGCCTAAGAACCGCCTAATCTGTGACATGCCCACCAGCTGGAACTCAATGTTGGCCATGCTGCAGTGGCTGCACACACAGCAGAGGGCCATCAATGAGTACCTGTGTGACTATGGCACCAGGACAGGGTCAGGGGAGCTTTTTTTTTCTCCACGCCAGTGGGCCATGATCAGGGATGCATGCACTGTCCTGTCACCATTTGAGGAGGCCACGAGGATGGTGAGCAGTGACAGTGCATGCATCAGTGACACTGTCCCCCTTGTCCACCTGTTGGAGCACATGCTGCATGGAATAATGGACAGGGCACTTGAGGCAGAACAGAGGCAGGAAGAGGAGGACTTCCTTAGCTCTCAAGGCCCCCTTTATCCAGACAGTGTTCCTGTGTGCCTGCCGATCACACAGGAAGAGGACGAGAAGGAGGAGGATTGTGTCAGCATGGAGGTGGAGCCTGGCACTCAGCAGCAGTCTTCAAGGGATCATTTACAGTCGAAGAAACCCATGGACTTGTACGTGGCTGGGAGGAGGTGGCTGCGGATCATGTCGTCCTTAGTGACCCGGACCGAATGCCTCAGCAAACCTATGCTGCATGGCCTCCCTGATCCTGCAAAGCCTGCGGAAGGATCCTCATATTCGTGGTATCGAGGAGAGGGATCAATACTGGCCGGCAACCCTCCTTGATCCACGTTATAAGGGTAAGAATGCGGACCTTATCTTGCCATCACAGAGGGAGCAGAGGATGAAACATCTTCGGGAGGCCTTGCAGAAAGGTCTGTGCAACGTGTTCCCAGAGACTGGGAGATTACAAACTCCTGTTCCTGGACAACGTGTTGCTGAGGCTTCGGTCAGTCAAAGAAGGAGCGGTGGAGAAGGTGGCCGTCTGACTGATGCGTTCAGACAATTTTTTGGTCCACAGCCCCAAAGTATGATCGGTTCCAGCAACCATCGTCAGTGTCTGTTTTACATGGTGCAGGAATATCTAGGAGCAAGATCTGACTTGGACACCTTTCCCACCGAAAATCCTCTGGGTTACTGGGTCTTGAGGATGGATCACTGGCCAGAGCTTGCGCAGTATGCAATTGAGCTACTGGCCTGTCCTGCATCCAGCGTTCTTTCGGAATGCACATTCAGTGCTGCTGGAGGTTTTGTAACCGATCACAGGGTGCACCTGTCCACCGACTTGGTCGATCGACTGACCTTCATAAAAATGAATCAGTCTTGGATCACCACCAGCTACCAAGCACCTGATGCTGATGTGACCGAATAATTTTTTTTGAAATGTCAGATCCCTTCTAGACTGCCTACGCTGATGCTGAGTGACTATCCTCTTCCTCCTCAATGATCATGCTGATAGCTTGTAAGAATATTTTTGGTTCTGGGCACCGCCACCAGTGGCTAAGGCCCAATTTTTCAGCCCCTGTTTAACAGGGGCGTGTAATTACAATTTTTGGTGCAATATTTTGCAGGGCTCATTCCTGCGCTCCAACTAGAGTATCTGTGAGGGGTTGCAGTGTTGTGGCACCAGTGCCTAATGCCCAATTTTTCTGCCCCTGTTCAACAGGGACATGTAATTACAATTCTTGATCTAATATTTCACAGCAGGACCCATTCCAGCTCCCACCAGAAGTAATGCCCTGTACACACGGTCGGACATTGATCGGACATTCCGACAACAAAATCCATGGATTTTTTCCGACGGTTGTTGGCTCAAACTTGTCTTGCATACACATGGTCACACAAAGTTGTTGGAAAATCTGATCGTTCTGAACGCGGTGACATAAAACACGTACGTCGGCACTATAAACGGAGCAGTAGCCAATAGCTTTCATCTCTTAATTTATTCTGAGCATGTGTGGCACTTTGTGCGTCGGATTTATGTACACACAATTGGAATTTCCGACAACGGATTTTGTTGTCGGAAAATTTTATAGCAAGCTCTCAAACTTTGTGTGTCGGAAATTCCGATGGAAAATGTGTGATAGAGCCCACACACGGTCGGAAATTCCGACAACAAGGTCCTATCCCACATTTTCCGTCGGAAAATCCGACCGTGTGTACAGGGCATTACTGTGAGGACTTAGTGTTGTGGCAACACCACCACCAAAGACCCAATTTTTCTGCCCCTGTTCAACAGGTGCATGTAATTACAATTCTTGATCTAATATTTCACAGCAGAGCCCGTTCCTGCGCCCACCAAGAGTAACTGTGAGGGCTTACAGTGTTGTGGCAAAAACCAACACCTAAAGTCCCAATTTCTGCAGAGTATATAGGGCAGGCCCCTACTTTCAAACATCCAACTTACAAACGACTCCTACTTGCAAACGGAAGGAGGCAACAGGAAGTGAGATGAAATCTACCCCTAGGAAGGGAAATTCTCTCCTGTAAGAGTTAATATAGGAAAAATGTGTCTCCTCTCCACTGATGCTATATCACCAATCCTTGTTTCACTAAAAACCCCAAATTGTCAAAAAACATTTGTCATTGGGACAGAAAGTGAGGTAAAATCTTCTGAAGAGGTGCACAGACAGTAAAACAAATGTCACAGGGGTGATAACACTTCCCTATGTTTTCCAAAAAGCTTTTTTGGTTGGGGCTACACTTTAAAAATGTACCAGTTCAAAATTACAAACAGATTCTACTTAACAACAAACCTACAGTCTCTGTCTTGTTTGCACCGCCTGTATACTGCTGTTCAGAGGGCCTGGGGCCCCACGCCTTTCCTTTTTTTAATTTGGGTGTGGGGTTCCCCTTAATATCCATACAAGACCCAAAGGGCCTTGTAATGGACTGGGGGGGTACCCATGCCGTTTGTCTCACTGATTTTCATCCATATTACCAGGACCGGACAATACATTAAAGCCGTAAGCAGTTTTAACCACTTGCTTACCGGGCACTTAAACCCCCCTCCTATCCAGACCAATTTTCAGCTTTCAGCGCTGACGCACTTTGAATGACAATTGCGCAGTCATACAACACTGTACCCAAATGAAATTTTTACAATTTTTTCACCACAAATAGAGCTTTCTTTTGGTGGTATTTGATCACCTCTGCAGCTTTTACTTTTTGTTAAAAAAAATTTAAAAAACTGAATTTAAAAAAAAAAAATAATAATTTTTTTATATTTTGTTATAAAAAATTTTAAATGGGTAATTTTTCTCCTTTATTGATGTACGCTGATGAGGCGGCAGTGATGGGCACTGATGGGTGGCAGTGATGGGCACTGATGGGTGGCAGTGATGGGCAGCACTGCCGGGTGGCACTGATTGGCACAACAGGTGGGCATTGATAGGTGGCACTTGTGGGCATTGATAGGTGGCACTTGTTGGCACTGTTGGCACTGTTAGGTGGCACTGTGGGCACCATTAGGTGGCACTGTGGGCAGTGTTAGGTGGCACTTATAGTTGGCACTGATGAGGCAGATGTGCCTCTTCCACTTGGGGACCGATGTCCCTCACATCCTAGCCGGTGATCGGCTTTTTTTTCTACTCACGCTGTCAGCGTGAGTAAAAAAAAAAAACGATTACCGATCTTTTGTTTACATCATGTGATCAGCTGTCATTGGTTGACAGCTGATCACATGGTAAGGGGCCGGGACCGGCCCCTTACTTAGATCGGTGATCAGCCGAGTCTCAGTGACTCGGTGATCACAGCGCGCCTGGCGTGCACACGGGAGGCCGTCATATGACGGCCTCCCAGGAATGCAGGTCCGCGCTGTGGCCGTCATTCGGCCATAGCGCGGATGCCAGGAGGTTAAATGACTTTTATTACTTTAAAAATGTCATTTTGTGCAGGGAGTGTTCTAAGCACGGGAAACATGCGCCACTTTACATGCATACTATAGACTCCCCCCAGGTATGATATTTAAAGGAATATTTCACTTTTTTTTCACTTTAAGCATCATTAAAATCACTGCTCCCGAAAAAACGGCCATTTTTATAACTTTTTTTTGCATTGATACATGTCCCCTGGGGCAGGACCTGGGTCCCCAAACCCTTTTTAGGACAATACCATGCAAATTAGCCTTTAAAATTAGCACTTTTGATTTTGAATGTTCGAGTCCCATAGACTTCAATGGGGTTCTAACGTTCGTGCTAATTTTCGTTCCGTTCGCAGGTTTTCCGACACACATAGTGTTTTGCTTTTAGACCAAATAGTTGAATTTTGGTCTCATCTGACCAGAGCATCTTCTTCCACATGTTTGCTGTATCCTCCACATGGCTTCTTGCAAACTGCAAACCAGACTTCTTATGGCTTTCTTTTAACAATGGCTTTCTTCTTGCCACTTTTTCTTAAAGGCCAGATTTGTGGAGGGCAAGACTAATAGATGTCCTATGGACAGATCCTCCCACCTGAGCTGTGGATCTCTGCAACTCCTTCAGAGTTTACATGGGCCTCTTGGCTGCTTCTCTGATTAATGCTCTCCTTGCCTGGCCTGTCAGTTTAGGTGTACGGCCATGTCTTGGTAGGTTTGCAGTTGTGCCACACTCCTTCCATTTTCGGATGATGGATTGAACAGGGCTCTAATGAGATGTTCAAAGCTTGGGATATTTTTTGTATAACCTAACCCTGCTTTAAACTTCTCCACATCTTTATCCCTGACCTGTCTGGTGTGTTCCTTGGCCTCCATGATGCTGTTTGTTCACTAAAGTTCTCTAACAAACCTCTGAGGGTTTCAAAGAACAGCAGTATTTATACTGAGATTAAATTACACACAGGAGGACTCTATTTACCAATTAGGTGACTTCTGAAGGCAATTGGTTCCACTAGATTTTAGTTAGGGGTATCAGAGTAAAGGGGGCTGAATACAAATGCACACGACACTTTTCAGATATTTATTTGTAAAACAATTTGAAAACCGTTTCTCATTTTTCCTCCAATCCCAATAAAATACATTTACGTTTTTGGTTGTAACATGACAAAATGTGTAAAATTTCAAGGGTATGAATACTTTTTCAAGGCACTGTAGATGTGCGGTTTCCAGGGACCATCCTCCTTTCCTCATGCTTCCCTACTCTAGCAGCAGTCACGGAAGCAATTTTGCACAATCCCCTTCTATTGAGCCTGTGTGACACACACACATTTCCCATAACCAGGTATGTGCTGCCTTCTCCCCCTATATTGTTACTAAACCCTGATCTGGCTGTGATATAAATAGAGAGCAAGGGCCACAGTGGTACTGACACACACATGTTAATACTGCTTGATGCTTCTAGGCCTGGTTCTATGAGGGTGTGCGTAGGCACGGTAGCCCATTCATTTGCTGTGCCTGTGCTTCCTGCAGAAAAAATGTGCATGCAGTATTTTAAAAACACAGCACTTTTGCGGGTGTGGGAAACTATGAAATTTTAAGGACACAGATTTTTAAAATGCTGCATTTTTTTCAAATAAATAGATGTGAACTAGGCCTAAATTGGTTGTAAAGTCATTTAAAAAAAAATCTGCTGGTTCCCCTACAGGTTTAAGTCATAATGCACCGCATACTAGCGCATTATGACAGAATTACATGCAAATTGAGCCCTTCAGTCCTGTTCTGTCACAGCTCCCATTGGTCCTCGGTACATCCCTATATCAGGAACATCTGCTGGCTCAAAATAGAGTAGGAGGGTTCCTTAATCCGTGGGGTCATCTGCAAGAGATACTGATTCATTTAAAGTTGACCCATCTCCTCCCCTTTTTGAAAACTCACCCATGTCCTTGATCAATCCAACGCTGTGCAAAGATGCTCCATGGTCACCTCTAGTGAAATACTGCCAAACAGCATTGTAGTCTAAAGGAGGGGGAGTTCCTCCTGACAGCATGCAATAGAGCTGCAAGAGAGAACCCAGCATCAACATTTAACATGAATAGGTAACATAGTGAATATTCGCCAACATGATCTACTTACCTTTCTTGTTGGGTAGGGTATCGAAACCTTTGTGCAGTCCTGTCCCAGTCTTTTCAAGGATGAAGGGCATCAACATTTCCTCATAGTCTAACATATGATCTTACGCCACCACTAGGGATGTGCTTTATGTTCGGGTCGAACATGAGTTAGACTCGAACATTGGCTATTTGCCAGTTCGCTGAACAGCAAACAATTTGGGGTGTTCGCGGCAAATTCAAAAGCCGCAGAACACCCTTTTAAAAGTCTATGGGAGAAATCAAAAGTGCTAATTTTAAAGGCTTATATGCATCGTATTGTCATAAAAAGTGTTTGGGGACCTGGGTCCTGCCCCAGGGGGACATGTATCAATGCAAAAAAAAGTTTTAAAAAGGGTCGTTTTTTGGGAGCAGTGATTTTAATAAAGCTTAAAGTGAAACAATAATGCCCTGTACACACGGTCGGACATTGATCGGACATTCCGACAACAAAATCCATGGATTTTTTCCATCGGATGTTGGCTGAAACTTGTCTTGCATACACACGGTCACACAAAGTTGTTGGAAAATCCGATCATTCTGAACGTGGTGACGTAAAACACGTACTTTGGGACTATAAACGGGGCAGTAGACAATAGCTTTCGTCTCTTAATTTATTCTGAGCATGCGTGGCACTTTGTCCGTCGGATTTGTGTACACACGATCAGAAGTTCCGACAACGGATTTTGTTGTCTGAAAATTTTATAGCTAGCTCTCAAACTTTGTGTGTCGGAAATTCCATTGGAAAATGTGTGATGGAGCCTACACATGATCGGAATTTCCGACAACAAGGTCCTATCACACATTTTCAGTCGGAAAATCCGACCGTGTGTACGGGGCATAAAAGTGAAATATTCCTTTAAATTTTGTACCTGGAGGGTGTCTATCGTATGCCTGTAAAGTGGTGCTTTTTCCTGTGTTTAGAATAGTCTGACAGCAAAATGATATTTCTAAAGGGGAAAAAAAAGTCATGACGTAAAAGCGGTGTCGGCTATAGTGAATTGTCTATGGGAGAAATCAAAAATGCAAATTTTACGGGTTAATATGCAAGTTATTGTCATAAAAAGTGTTTGAGGACCTGGGTCCTGCCCCAGGGGTTATGTATCAATGCAAAAAAAAGTTTTAAAAACGGCCGTTTTTTCGGGAGCAGTGATTTTAATAATGCTTGAAGTGAAACAATAAAAGTGTAATATTCCTTTAAATTTCATACCTGGGGGGTGTCTATAGTATGCCTGTAAAGGGGCGCATGTTTCCCGTATTTAGAACAGTCTGACAGCAAAATGACATTTGTAAAGAAAAAAAAGTAATTTAAAACTACTCGCGGCTATAATGAATTGTCAATCCGACAATACACATGAAAGTTAATTGATGAAAATGGCATGGGATTTCCCCACAGGGGAACCCTGAACCAAAATAAAAAAAAAAATTTGTGGGGTCCCCCTAAATTCCATACCAGGCCCTTCAGGTCTGGTATGGATATTAAGGGGAACCCCGCACCAAAATTTAAAAAAAATGATGTGGGGGTCCCCCTCAAAATCCATAGCAGACCTGAAGGGTCTGCTATGGATTTTAAGGGGAACCCTGCGCCAAAATTTAAAAAAATGGCATGGGGTCCCCCCAAAAGTCTATACCAGACCCTTATCCGAGCACACAACCTGGCAGGCCGCAGGAAAAGAGGGGGGACAAGAGAGCACCCCCCTCCTGAACCGTACCAGGCCACATGCCCTCAACATTGGGAGGGTGCTTTGGGGTAGCCCCCCCAAAGCATCTTGTTCCCATGTTGATGGGGAGAAGGGCCTCATCCCCACAACCCTTGCCCGGTAGTTGTGGGGGTCTGCGGGCGGGGGGGGCTTATCGGAATCTGGAAGCCCCCTTTTAACAAGGGGACCCCCAGATCCTGGCCCCCCTGTGTAAATTGGTAATGGGTACAAATGTACCCCTACCATTTCACAAAAAAAGTGTCAAAAAGGTTAAAAAACACAAGAGACGGTTTTTGACAAGTCGTTTATTAATTTCTTCTTCTTTCATCTTCTTTCTTCTGATCTTGCTTCGGTGTTCTTCCTCCATCTTCTTCTTCTCCATCTTCTTCTTCTTCTTCTCCATCTTCTTCTTCTTCCTCCCGCATCTTCCTCCTGCTTCTTCTCCGCTCCGTCCGCACGATCCGCCTTCCACTGTGTGACGCTTTGGTTCTTCTGACACTTCTTATATAACAGAGGGCAGGGCCACCCAGTGACCTGCCCTCCTCTGACGTACGGGGAAAGCCACAGGGAATTCCCCTGAAAATCCCCGTGCATCACCGTTATATAAGAAGTGTCAGAAGAACCGAAGCGGCACACAGGGGAAGACTCCCACTGAGGCGGATCGTGCGGAGAAGAAGCTGCAGGAAAATGAGGGACGAGAAGAGCGGAGGAAGAAGAAGATGGAGAAGAAGAAGAACACCGAAGAAAGACCAGAAGAAACAAGATGGAAGAAGCGGAAAGAAGAAGAAATTAATAAAGGACTTGTCAAAAACCGTCTCTTGTGTTTTTTAACCTTTTTGACACTTTTTTGTGAAATGGTAGGGGTACATTTGTACCCCATTACCAATTCACACAGGAGGGGGGCCGGGATCTGGGGGTCCCCTTGTTAAAGGGGGCTTCCAGATTCCGATAACCCCCCCTGCCCGCACACCCCCACAACCACCGGGCAAGAGTTATGGGGATGAGGCCCTTCTCCCCATCAACATATGGATTTTTGGGGGGACCCCACGCCATTTTTTTAAATTTTGGCGCGGGGTTCCCCTCAAAACCCATACCAGACCACAAGGGTCTGGTATGGATTTTGAGGGGGACCCCCCACGCCTTTTTTTTTTTTTTTTTTTTTAACTTTGGTTCGGGGGTTCCCCTGTGGGGAAATTCCATGCCATTTTTATCAATGAACCTTTATGTGTGTTATCGGACCGACAATTCATTATAGCCGCGAGTAGTTTTAAATTACTATTTTTTTTCTTTACAAATGCATTTTTTTTTTAAATTTTGTTTCAGGGTTCCCCTGTGGGGAAATCCCATTCCATATTCATCAATTAACTTTCATGTGTATTGTCGGATTGACAATTCATTATAGCCGCGAGTAGTTTTAAATTACTTTTTTTTCTTTACAAATGTCATTTTGCTGTCAGACTGTTCTAAATACGGGAAACATGCGCCCCTTTACAGGCATACTATAGACACCCCCCAGGTATGAAATGTAAAGGAATATTACACTTTTATTAAAATAAGTGATCAGCGCAACTTAATATTATAAAAATAGATGATTTAGCACTGTGCAATAATCTGTGCAAAAATTGCTAAAAAATACGACTGTGCAAAAAAACGCTAAAGATGCTGTGCAAAATTGCTAGGTGCAAATATGAGCTTGTGCTCAAATAAAACAATGCCAATGAACGCTCATACTATAAATATATGTCGATGATTTAGCACTGTGTGATAATCTGTGCAAAATTGCTAAAAAATTTGACTGTGCAAAAAAAAAAAAAAACGCTACAGATGCTGTGCAAAATTGCTAAGTGCAAATATGAGCTTGTGTTCAAATAAATCAATACCAATGAACACTCATGGCGCTCTGCAAAATACAAATATGAATCTGTGCACATAAGATGATTTCAGTGCAAAAAAATTATATAAATATCAGTAATAAATTCCTATGCATATGCAATATATCAATGAGACATATGTAATTATTATAGAGGAATGTAGCAATAATCCGTATAATCTCTCTTTATCACACTGCTGACACAACAAATAGTGGTGGCCTAATGATACATGATTTAACACTGTGCGATAATCTGTGCAAAAATTGCTAAAAATGCAACTGTGCAAAAAAACGCTAAATATGTTGTGCAAAATTGCTAGGTGCAAATATGAGCATGTGCTCAAAATAAATCAATGCCAATGAAGGCTCATACTGTAAATAAATGTAGATAATTTAGTACTGTGCGATAATCTGTGCAAAAATTGATAAAAAATGCGCCCCCCAGGTATGAAATTTAAAGGAATATTACACTTTTATTAAAATAAATAAGTGATCAGCGCAACTTAATATTATAAATATAGATGATTTAGCACTGTGCAATAATCTGTGCAAAAATTGCTAAAAAATACGACTGTGCAAAAAACGCTAAAGATGCTGTGCAAAATTGCTAGGTGCAAATATGAGCTTGTGTTCAAATATCAATGAACGCTCATGGTGCTGTGCAAAATACAATATACACACATATATATATATATATATATATATATATAATACAATTCCTATGTATATGCAATATATCAATGAGGCACATGTAATATATATAGATGAATGTAGCAATAAACCGTATAATCTCTCTTTATCACACTGTTGACACAACAAATAGTGGTGCTGCAATAGTTCATGAAGTGAAGATAAATAAAGTCTATGATAAAACAGAGTGCAGACAGTGCTTCAATAAGTGCTCTTCAATAAAATCGCCAGTGTGTCACTCTTCGTGTGTATCACTCAGTGTTCACTAGACTCTTACCTCCATATGGATAGTGAAAAGCTATTTAAATGGGATCCACTAAGGAAGTCATGTGGTGTGACGTAATGCATAGGAAGTGAACGGACCACATGAGAACTGGAAGTGATGTAAGAGGTACCTGTAACACCATCCAAATTACAGATCTGCTGTTTTTTTCACTACTCCATTGTAAGTTTCCACTTGGCTTTTAAATAAATCAATCAGTTTATACATTCTACACTATGGGAGATTCTTATTTATCCCCTGTACATATCTGTTGGGAATGAATGTCCGTATGGACTAAGCCGGAGCCACCATCTAATATACAATACCTGGAGAGGGCCATCTACCATCACAACATCTTGGAAAGGTCTCCAGCTACACCCATCTCCACTGCTTTTCACTATCCATATGGAGGTAAGAGTCAGTCTAGTCTAAGAACACTGAGTGATACACACGAAGAGTGACACAGCAGCGATTTTATTGAAGAGCACTTATTGAAGCACTGTCTGCACTTTGTTCTATCATAGACTTTATTTATCTTCACTTCATGAACTATTGTAGCACAACTATTTGTTGTGTCAACAGTGTGATAAAGAGAGATTATACGGATTATTGCTACATTCATCTATATATATATTACATGTGTCTCATTGATATATTGCATACACATAGGAATTTTATTATTGATAACTATATTTGTAGTCAGAGTCTTCGAGTTAGAAAGTGATACTCCTAAGCATCGAGGCCTGAGGTGTGCCTTGGCCTGACTGGTCAGTATGCCTGAAAAGAGGGCATACCCTGAATGTAAGAAAAAGTATTATGAGTATGTATGAAGATTGGGGGAAACGGGTGGGTGGGAACCCAGAACGCCAACGAGCCCTGGCCTGACAGAGGAGGAGGCTTAAATAGCCCTCTCAGACTCCTCCCACAAATACAGGCTAGCCTCCGGCCAGCCTTTGTACATGTAATCAGAGTCTTCGAGTTAGAAAGTGATACTCCTAAGCACTGAGGCCTGAGTGTGCCTTGGCCTGACTGGTCAGTATGCCTGAAAAGAGGGCATAAAAGATACAAATTTAGGTGAAGAAGGGAACGTAACAATCCATCAAGTGGAGTAGCGCGCGCCCGGATGGCAACAGTATATATATCTGATAAGTGTCCGTTGTGACAGGAGAAACCCCCAACTCCTGACTTGGTGATGAGACAGAACCCCTTATAGAACCTGTGAAGCTACCCAGAACCCAACTAAACGTCCCGTGAACAATTGGACAGAGCCTGAAGCCCGAGACGACCCAGACATGAGAATGAACTGCTGTGAATGAGAGGATGCGTGGGGGAAGGGGAGCTATGGCTGTCCCGAGGAGCCCCTGCAAAATGATAGCCGAGAAGATCAAAACTTCAACCGGACCCTGGGAAGTACTCCGTGAAACCCTCCCCCAAAGCCCTGGCCTACCCATACTGGTATGGGAAAGTGCGAGGATGAGTGCCAAAGGACAACTGGCAGGAGTTCAAAATGCTAAATACCTGAAGGATGTGTTGGAGTAGGTGGATGAGGCCCAAGCCCTATAGCAATAAGCATTAACAACATGGAGAAACCATGCCAGACACAGAATACTGGTCCCACCTGATTCGATCGGGTCGTGCTGCAGCCGGTGACCTGGCAACCGAGTCTGAATCCTGAACCGAGGAAGGAGGGCCAGACTCCACCCTGGGGAAATAAGTCCCATGGCCTGAAACAGTCATACCCAAAGTGACTGAAACCCCCCTACCTGAAACCAGCTGGGGAATAGAAAAGATGACTGGACTGACGTCCCTGAGTAGTCCTCCAGGCCACATCCTAGACAAGATATCAGGCCCGAGAGTAGAATCCAGAATCATGACGACATTTGCCCAAACCTATCACTTAAGGATCAACAAGGGGATGATGAATGCCAATGCAGCCCAACCTGAGAACATGAACAAGAGCAATGACAGGCAACAATACATGAGAACAGCAATCCCCCTCTGTGCCTACCCAAGTATGAGAACATGAGCAGAAATGTCAAGACCACTGCGTGTGAATGAAGCTGATGACGGACCCCCCCGCCCCTCATGTGAGTAGTGAGTGTGCCCGAGTAACCTGCTGCGCAGAGACAGGTGATTAACTGAAAACTCAGGGCTGGTGTACCCACAGACCGTGGTGGGTAATCGTACAGGTGTGGTGAATGAACGTGCATCGTATGACATATGTTATACAGGCGAGAAGATTGTGGTCAACAATCATTAACAAACGAAACCTCAGCCCGTATGGATCTGTAGACATGACAGATCCTGACATGTGAGCCCTAGCTAACTGACCCAGGTACAAACATGAACAAAGATACAATGAGACATGACAAACAACGAAGATAAAAAACAGCTACCGGAGTATGCCGTGACTGAACAACAACGCCCCCC
This sequence comes from Aquarana catesbeiana, assembly GCF_042186555.1. Classification (NCBI taxonomy): domain Eukaryota; kingdom Metazoa; phylum Chordata; class Amphibia; order Anura; family Ranidae; genus Aquarana; species Aquarana catesbeiana. The sequence goes on from NC_133324.1 coordinate 417,535,850, forward strand.
TGAGAAACGCTGTGACAGGAATGCTGAGACTGAACACTGAGGTAGAAACGCTATGACAGAAATCTTGGGGCAGAAGCGCACTGACAGCAATGTTGACAGAAAACCCTATGACAGAAATGCTTAAACTGAAAGCTGAGGCAGGAACGTGAGAGCCGAAAACCCTGGGCAGAGTGTAATGACAAATGCTGAGACTAAAATCCTGGGGCAGAAATGCAATGACAGAAATCCTGGGGCAAAAACTCTATGACAGAATGCTATGACAGAACGCTATGACAGAAATGCTGAGGCAGAAAAGCAAAGACAGAAATCCTGGGGCAGAAACGCAGAGGCAGAATTGCCATGACAGAAATCCTGGGGCAGAAACGCTATGACAGAACACTAAGGCAGAAATGTAATGACAGAAAACCTGGGGCAGAAACACTAAGACAGAAAAGCTGAGACTGAACGCCAAGCCAGAAATGCTGGGGCAGAATGCCGCCATGACAGAAATCCGGGGCAGAAACGCTATAACAGAAATCCTGGGCAGAAACTCTGTGAAAGAAATCCTGGGCAGAAACGCTGTGGCAGAAAACCTAGGCAGAAATGCTATGACAGAAATCTTGGGCAACAATGCTGTGACAGAAAACCTGGGCAACAATGCTGTGACAGAAAACCTGGGACAGAAACACCTTGACAGAAATGCAGAGACGGAAATGCAGGGGTAGAACGCTATGACAGCAATGCTGGTGCAGAACGTTTTGACAGAAATGCTGGGGCCCAACGCTATGACAGAAATGCTGGGGCAGAACGTTGTCACAGAAATGCTGGAGCCGAACGCTATGACAGAAATGCTGGGGCCGAACGCTATGACAGAAATGCAGGGGCAGAGCGCTATGACAGAAATGCAGGGGCCGAACGCTATGACAGAAATGCAGGGGCCGAACGCTATGACAGAAATTCAGGGGCCGAACGCTATGACAGAAATGCAGGGACAGAACGCTATGACAGAAATGCAGGGACAGAACGCTATGACAAATGCAGGGGCAGAACGCTATGACAGAAATCCTGGGGCAGAAACGCTAAGACAAAAACGCTGAGACTGAAATGCCGGGGTAGCACGCTTATGATGGAAATGACGGGGCAGAACACTATGGCAGGAATGCTAGGGCAGAACGCTAAGACAGAAATGCTGGACGTTACGACAGAAATGCTGAGGTATAAAAGCTGACAGAAATGCAGGGCTGAACATGACAACAGAAAGGCTGGGGCAGAAACGCCATGACAGAAATGCAGGGCCGAACGTGATGACAGAAATGCTGGGGCAGAAACGCCATGACAGAAATACTGGGGCAGAACACCCTGACAGAAATGCTGGGGGAGAATGCTGCGACAGAACTGCTGAGGCAGAAAACGCTACGACAGGAACACAATGACAGGAGCGCTATGATAGCAAGACGCTGACACTAAACGCCTGGATGGAAACGCTGTGACGGAAACCTGGGGCTGAAGCGCTATGACAGAAATCCTGGGGCCAAAACGCCATGATGAAACACTTATGACTGAAGCGGTGGATGCCCGGGAGGCGTGCGGGGATCTCCCCCTTCATGATGCCCCACGGAAGTACTGGGAGGTGAACAGGCGGGTGAGCGCCCCCCCTCCATGAGAACCGGGAAGCGTGCGGGCAATTCCTCCATGATGCATGGTGTGAGTTCCAGGGAGGTGAGATGAACTGGCGGGTGAGTGGCAAGTGGGTGGGTGGATGAAAGATGGACGAACAGACGCCCCCCGCTACCCCCAGGAGAAACGGGTGTCCGGCCCCCCAGTGCTGGCAGGAAACACAGGGCTGAGGGAGAAGCAAGCGGCGACCCCCTCGACCATGCGGGATTGAGCCCAGCGAAGGTGGAGGATGGACAGACACCCCCCTGACATCATGGGAACGGGTGGGCGGCACCCTGGCCAAACCGAGCCCTGGGGAAGTGGGTGAGTGAAAGATGGATGAACGGAAGCGGCGCCCCCCCCCCATGGGCGCTGGGAGAAGCTCAGGCTGCATGCTGGCCACATGGTGCTGTGAAGGTGTATGGAAGGACACCCCCCCTCCCCCAGCATGAGCACCGGGAGAAGCGGGCGGGCTGCACGCCGGCCACACGGAGCTGTGGAGGATGGGAGAATGCCCCCCCGCTCCCCCGGCATGAGCGCTGGGAGAAGCGGGTGGGCTGCACATGGAGCTGTGAAGGAGGATGGAAGGACCCCCCCGCTCCCCCAGCATGAGCGCCGGGAGAAGCGGTCGGCTGCACGCTGGAAATCTGGGGCAGAAACGCTAATACAATGAGACATGACAAACGACGGCCATATGGGCTGTGGGGGGAAGGACGGCTCCCCTCGGCATGAGCGCCGGGAGCAACGGGCGGACTGCACGCAGACCACATGGGGCCGTGGGGAAAGTGGGTGGAGGATGGATGGACTGACCCCCCCCAGGAGCGCCGGGAGAAGCGGGCAGGCAGGTGCCCCCCCACGATGCTGGATGGAGCATGGGACTGTAAGGGGGACAGACTGGGCAGTGGTGGAACCCAGGGATGACAGTGGGGGGACAGAGTGGTCCCCGGGAGAGGAACCGACACCATGCTGCAGCTGGACGTCGCTCTGTGAAGAGGCCGGAAGTGACGTGCGTCCACCCAGAACGCCAACGAGCCCTGGCCTGACAGAGGAGGAGGCTTAAATAGCCCTCTCAGACTCCTCCCACAAATCCGGCCAGCCTTTGTACATATATATATATATTTTTTTTTTGCACTGAAATCATCTTATGTGCACAGATTCATATTTGTATTTTGCACAGCGCCATGAGCATTGATATTGAACACAAGCTCATATTTGCACCTAGCAATTTTGCACAAGATCTTTAGCGTTTTTCTGCACAGTCGCATTTTTAGCAATTTTTGCACAGATTATCGCACAGTGCTAAATCATCTGTCATTAGGCCACCACTATTTGTTGTGTCAGCAGTGTGATAAAGAGAGATTATACGGATACAGATCATTTCCTCCCAAGACCTCCTGCTCTCTAGCTCCCTCATCACCTCCTCCCATATCCGCCTCCGGGACTTCTCCCGAGCCTCGCCCATCCTCTGGAATTCCCTACCCCAATCTGTCAGACTGTCTCCAAATTTATGCACTTTTAGGCGATCCCTGAAAACTTTCCTCTTCAGAGAAGCCTATCCTGCCTCCATCTAATAACTGCACTATTTTCTCCATTAGCTCATCCCCCACAGCTATTACCCTTTTGTATAACTTGACCCTCCCTCCTAGATTGTAAGCTCTAACGAGCAGGGCCCTCTGATTCCTCCTGTATTGAATTGTATTGTACTTGTACTGTCTGCCCTAATGTTGTAAAGCGCTGCGTAAACTGTCGGCGCTATATAAATCCTGTATAATAATAATAATAATACGGATTATTGCTATATTCATCGATAATAATTACATGTGTCTCATTGATATATTGCATATGCATAGGACTTTATTATTGATAGTTATATAATTTTTTTGCACCAAAATCATCTTATGTGCATAGATTCATATTTTGCAGAGTGCCATGAGCGTTCATTGGTATTGATTTATTTGAACACAACCTCATATTTGCACTTAGCAATTTTGCACGGCATCTTTAGCGTTTTCTTTTGCACAGCCGCATTTTTTAGCAATTTTTGCACAGATTATCGCACAGTGCTAAATCATCTACATATATTTATAGTATGAGCATTCATTGGCATTGTTTTATTTGAGCACAAGCTCATATTTGCACCTAGCAATTTTGCACAGCATCTTTAGCGGTTTTTTGCACAGTCGCTTTTTTTAGTAATTTTTGCACAGATTATTGCACGGTGCTAAATCATCTATATTTATAATATTAAGTTGCGCTGATCACTAATTTTTTTTTTATACCAATTTAGTGCACTCATACACTTTAGATCTAGCTGCAATTTATCAGAGTACTATATTATACATTCACTTTGAGAGTGCAAAGGACCTTACTTACATTTATTACACTTTTTATTGTTTCACTTTAAGCATTATTAAAACCACTGCTCCTGAAAAAACGGACGTTTTTAAAACTTTTTTTTGCACTGATATATAGCTGACACCGCTATTACTTCATGACTTTTTGTTATTTTGCTCTCGGACTGTTCTAAACACAGGAAAAAAGCGCCACTTTAAAGGCATACACCCCCAGGAACGAAATTTAAAGGAATATTTCACTTTTATTGTTTCACTTTAAGCTTTATGAAAATCACTGCTCCCAAAAAAACTGCCATTTTTAAAACTTTTTTTGCTTTGATACATGTCCCCTGGGGCAGGACCTAGGTCCCCAAACACTTTTTATGACAATAACTTGCATATAAGCCTTTAAAATTAGCACTTTTGATCATTCATGTTCGTATCCCATAGACTTTAACAGTGTTCGCGTGTTCAAACAAATTCTTTGCCTGTTCGCATGTTCTGGATGCGAACCGAACCGGGGGTATTCGGCTCATCCCTAGCCGCCACCAGTTTTTTTGTAAAAGAAAGGAGGTCAAGCAAACAAGTTAGACATATAAGATATACAGTAGAAAAGACTTACTTGTCAGAAATTCTAGATATTTGTAGTAGTGTTTTGTAATATCAGTACACACAATCGGGCTAACCTTTCCTTCCTGTCCAATGCTATTCTCTTTTTGATGTTGCCTGTGATGTCTTGGTACCTCTTTTTCACATGTTCCTCACTATGGGGTGCTACTCCCACTGAATTACCAGCTCTTGTAATTGTTTTCTTTTCCAAGCATGATCTGTTTTAAGCATGTGAGGACTCAGCAACTTCTCATATACAGGGACCAAATGCTCTATTAACGCCACATTTCTGCATATGTGAACTTCATATTGTGTTTTTGCCAATCTGAGAATTTCCCCTTCTTCCTAGTGGTAGTGAAGATTTACTTGACACTGTCACTCAAACTTTTCTGCTGTCTGCTTTTCCGGGGTCTTGCTGGAGCCAGCACCACTGTCACGTGACTGTTCCTCACCATAGAGCACGTAAGTTTGGTCTCCAGCCTCATCATCGACTTCTGTACTGCTACCTATGTAATTGACTTGAGTAGGAGTTGAAAGCTGTTTTTTTCTCTCTTCAGTAGTGGTCCTTTTTTTTGAATCTCCTTCTTCCTCACTCTCCAAGATGATGAAAGCTTGTGAAAGACATATCTGCTGAGAAATATACATGACATTACTAACATGTTTACTAGCTTGTCTTTAGCATTCTCTGAGATCTAGACTAACCTTGCTTTTGTTTCTTCCAGACAAAACTGACTTTGTGGGTGACCTGCTGATTCTAGGATGGGTTCCTTCTCTCACATCGTTGTTTTGGGAGCACTGTCAAAACCACATAGATACTTTTAAGTTGCTAAGGATTTCACTTTACATTACCATCTATTGTTACCATAAACCGGCTTTAACAATCCTATCCTTCCTGTAAGTTTTTTGGGGGGGAATGCATCCTTCATCTAGAATAGGATCACAAAGTATTGCACAGTTAAGTGGAGAAATGTGAAATACAGCGCCTTGCAAAAGTATTCACCCCCTTGGCATTTTTCGTGTTTTGTTGCCTCACAACCTGGAATTAACATGGATTGTTTGAGGATTTGCATCATTTATTATTATTATTATTATTATTATTCAGGATTTATATAGCGCCAACAGTTTACGCAGCGCTTTACAATATAAAAGGGAGACAATACAGTTATAATACAATACAATACAATACAATAGGATTAAGAGGGCCCTGCTCAGAAGAGCTTACAATCTAATAGGGTGGGGCAGGTGGTACAAAAGGTTGTAACTGTGGGGAATGAGTTGGTGGAAGTGGTAGGAGATTAGTTGGAGACGTGATAGGCTTTCCTGAAGAGATGAGTTTTCAGGGATTGCATGAAGGTAGCAAGAGTAGGGGATAGCCGGATAGATGGAGGTAGCAAGTTCCAGAGGATGGGAGAGGCTCTGGAGAAATCCTGGAGACGAGCATGGGAGGAGGAGATAAGAGAGCTTGAAAGCAGGAGGTCTTGAGAAGAGCGGAGAGGTTGATTTGGGTGATATTTGGAGACAAGATTAGTGATGTAGCTTGGGGCAGAGTTGTGAATGGCTTTGTATGTTGTGGTTAGAATTTTGAATTTAATTCGCTGGGTGATTGGGAGCCAGTGTAGGGATTGAAGTAGAGGGTTGGCAGACACTGAGCGGTTGGTAAGGTGGATAAGTCTGGCAGCAGCATTCATGATAGACTGAAGAGGGGATAGCCTATGGAGCGGTAGGCCAATGAGAAGGGAGTTGCAATAGTCAAGGCGAGAGATAACAAGGGAGTGAATGAGGAGCTTGGTGGTTTCATTTGTTAAAAAAGGGCGAATTTTAGAGATGTTACGGAGGTGAATTCTACAAACTTTTGACAGCGATTGGATTTGAGGCTGAAATTTAATTTACAGAACATGCCCACAACTTTGAAGATTTTTTTTTATTGTAAAGCAAACAACAAATATGACAAAATAACAGAAAACGTCAATGTGCATAACTACTCACCCCTACCTAAAATCAAAACTTTGTAGAGCCACCTTTTGCGGCTATCACAGCTCCAAGTCACTTTGGATAAGTCTCTATGAGCTTGCCACATCTTACCACTGGGATTTTTGCTAATTCCTCCTTGCAAAACTGTTCCAGCTCCTTCAAGTTGGATGGTTTGCACTTGTGAACACTAATCTTTAAGTCTGACCATAGATTTTCTATTGGATTGGGGTCTGGGCTTTGACTAGGTCAGTCCAACACTTTTACATGTTTCCCCTTAAACCACTCAAGTGTTGCTTTAGCAGTGTGTTTGGGGTCATTGTCCTGTTGGAAGGTGAACCTCCATCCTAGCCTCAAATCACACACAGAGTGGTACAGGTTTGGTCAAGAATATCCCTGTATTTGGGGGGCAGGAGGCGGAGCCTAGCGGAGCAGACATGCATTGTTAGAGCTCCACACCGCTGAGGAGAGAAGAGAAGGACAAAGCGGAGCCTGCAGACTCAAAAGGTATCCATTTGAACCTTTTTGCCCCTGGGAACAAACTGTGAAAGTTTGGGCAGGAAATATGGTACTGGGAGGAAACCGTGGCAGAAATAAAAATCACCTCACAAAGAGCTCACAGGCACTCACTGCAGCTGAAGCAGCTCCAGTCACCTCACAAGATACAGCATCAGGGCGCTCTCACAGACAGAAAATGTCACAGCAAGACTCTCCATTTGAGTCAGATACAGAACAAATCCTCTCACAAACTTCTCCACAAGCCTCCTCAGTATCCCCAGTAATATTATTACAATTTGAAAAGATGCTTCATAAGGCTTTAAAACAAACCTCAGACCAAATAACAAAAAGCCTAACCAAAGAAATAAGAGAGCTGGGAAACCGCACCGCAGCCGCCGCGGGGGAGTTATGTTTGGGCAGCTGGGTGCCGCACATATTCACCTAGATATAGGGTAAGCCACTTCTCTATCTATCTCTTATGGTGTCTTTTTACATGCTGTATTATGATTTTTGTATGTATATTGTTTGTATTATTATGTACTATCTTTCTCATAGATTGGTCCTCCTGAGGAAGCGGTAATACCGCGAAACTAGTCGAGAACCAGACCATTCTATACCCTGTAACAACAGATGTCTCTTGGGCTTTTCCGAGCCTCTGTTTTTGCAATTTTAACAAGTACACCATGTAACTTCTTTCTTTGTAATAAATTCTTTTACTTAACTTCTCATTGTTGTTTATCTGTACCGATATAGTCAAGTCATTTCCAGGGTGGGATCATGATCGGGCCAACATCAGCCACTGTCCCCTTGATCCCACTCTCCTTTGTCTTTGTATATTAATTTGGATGATGGTACGTTTCTAACAAATTATTATCTTCGCTTACAAGAGGCTATACTCATAATTTGTGCATAAAAATGGATGAAATTGAAATTACAACCCAAGAAAATATAACAGAATTGGAACAATTAAAAAAAGAGAATTTAATACTTCAAACTAAGCTTGAAGATTACGAAAATAGAGCCAGACGTTCAAACTTGCGCATAAGGGGAATACCTGAAACTGTGACAGACCTGCAATCTACTATTACTGCTCTATTACAAGAACTAAAGCCAGATATCCCTATTGAACGTTTAGAACTGGACAGAGTACACAGAGCCCTCACAGCCAAAAAGAAAGATGGACCCCCACGTGATATAATCACAAAATTTCATTATTACAGAACGAAAGAACAAATACTAATTGCTGCAAGAGAAAAAAAGGAACTTAATTTTCAAGGACACAATTATCAAATTTTTGCTGACCTATCCCAACTTACTATTACTAAAAGACGATCCATGAAACCCCAACTAATGGAACTGCAACGCCACAACATTATGTATCAATGGGGCTTCCCCTTTTCAGTCAGATTTAACTACCAAGGTACAATTTACAGAAGCAGATCAGCAGATGAACTACAACAAACCCTTTTAAAATTAAATCTGACAGAACCCACAAGCAGCAACACTCCCACACGCAGAAGAATGGCATCATCTTCACCTTCAGGCAGCACCCAGAAAATTCCAGAACAAAATGGGAATCATCATTCTCACAAAAGAGGCCGTTATGCCACATCATCCATGGACCAAGAAGATTCAATGGACTGACATCCTAATTCCTGATATCTCTTCATTTATTATACTAAGAGATGGTTCTCTATAAAAAACCTGTATTTATAACTGATTGTAACTGCATCCTGATAGTCACACACTGTGTGGGATCATGTTACATTCCAGTTATATTTCTTATTACTTCTGATTCATATAGCCTTAGAATATATAAGTGAAATAAGGAAATTCTTGTTCAGTTATATATTATCAGGTAATAACAATAGATTTATTACTTTTTAGGACAAATATGTTCAATAATCCAGAAGTAATGGAAGCTTTTTCTTTCTTTTCTTAAAACAAATATATTATTACCTAACTAGTTCCTAGAATTATGTTTTTGTTTATTCTAATCTGAAGCAATACAACCTCAATTTTATGAGTTAACATATCTAAACAGTTACATATGAATAAAATATGTAATTGTTTACTCTAAAAGGGCTAAAATCCCAAAATAATTCAAACTATCTTCATCAATACCAAAGTTATTAACAGTACCTTTCTAACTGAATTATTTAGCCTAGGGCAAGACTAACCATATACAACCACCCTGGAATAAATAATTTAAACAAAAACTATTTTCTGCACTCCAATTAATGAAACATCATTTTGATGTCTTTTGACATAGCACTTCTCTCCTGTAAGCGGAAGATCCGTGTACCCCCATTAGCCCTCCTCATTCTCCCAACCATATTATGTGGGAGTGTGACGAAGGCACTTATTCCCCTGAGAGAGAGATTTATTCTCTTTCACGGGTAAATTGTGATTACTTGCAAAAAATAATTTATACAATGTATCATCTAATCTCATATGTTTTTTGTTTACTCTTTACTCCAGAATTCACTGGTTTCTTTTCTATCTATTCATCTCTTCAGTCCACACAGGTTGATCTGCGCAGTCAGCTCTGCATAACAAAAAGTAAGTCAAAACTATTTGATCTATTGCCATGGCACCACTGAATATACTTTCCCTGAATGTTCAGGGAATAAATGTCCCTCAAAAAAGGACCAAAGCCTTCCGTACTTTCCATAACAAGAAGGCTCACATAGTATGCCTCCAAGAAACACACTTCACCAAAGATTCTACTCCAAAACATATTTCTCCTTTTTATCAACAAATTTACACGGCTTCTGCCTGTACCAAGCAAAGGGGAACTCTAATTGCATTTCACCGATCCACACCATTCACCTTATCATCAGAAATTAAAGACCCAGAAGGTAGATACCTGATACTCATGGGTTATATAATGGATACAGCAATCACGGTGATTTCCTACTACGCTCCTAACAAACAACCTACACCATTCCTCTCACATATATTACAAGTGATTAATACACACAAAATAGGAACAGTGATAATGTGTGGGGATTCGAACAGGTCCTCCTCCCATTTCTAGATAAATCACCTTTTACACCATCAAAAATAACCTCTAGATTACCTTTTTCTCAACTTCTTTCCAAATACAATCTGGTAGATTCATGGAGAGAAAGTAACCCAATGAAAAAGAAATTCACTTATTTCTCGCACTCTCATCAAACCTTCACCAGAATAGATCATATTTTTCTAACAATAGGAATGATACCAGAAATTATTGCATCAGATATAATTCCAATTCCGTGGTCTGACCATAATGCAGTATACACTACTATAGCCTCAGCCATACCAAAAGCGCATGACACAACGTGGTACTTACCGGACATAATGCTCAAACACCCACTACATCAGATGGCCATTGAACAAGCTTTAAAGGAATACATATCAATTAATAATACAACAGACATCTCCCCAATAACACTGTGGGAAGCTCATAAGCCTGTCTTGCGTGGTACAATACAAAGACAAATGGCACTATTTAAACGGGAATGCAAAAATTTAGCAAAAAAACTAGAACTCAATTTTAATGCAGCCTACATATCATTTCAAGATAATCCATCTCAGAGTACAAAATCTCATCTGGAAAAATCTAGATTGGAATAAGATCTATTTCTCACTGAGTCAGTTGATAAATCCCTCAAACGCTCCAAACACAATTTCTACATGAATACAAACAAACCAGGTACATATTTGGCTCGGGCATTAAATTCAACTAACAAATCTTTCAAACCAATACGTTTGAAATTATCAAAAAATGTTTACACTTGTAATCCAGTTAAAATAGTCCATAAATTTCACTCACATCTCGCAACTTTATACAAGACAAACAATGAATTTAATCCTACAGAGGCTGAATCCTTCTTCTCAAAAATAACCTTACCTGAGTTATCTCAGAATCAAAAAAGCAGTTTGGATGAGCCTATAACTATAGATGAAGTTGCTAAAGCCATAAAAGACCTAAAACTTAACAAAAGACCAGGCCCAGACGGCTACTCGGCTTTATACTATAAAACATTCTCAGAAATACTCTCTCCCATTCTCACTGAAACTTTTAACAAACTTCTAGATGGACATTCTTTTCGGCAAGAAACACTAATGGCAATTGTTTGTATGATCCCAAAACCCCTTTCTGATGATACTTCCTGTGTGAATTATCGGCCTATCTCTCTGTTAAACCTCGATATTAAATTATTAGCAAAAATAATAGCAAAACGCCTCAATAGCATTATAGGAAAATTAATACATAGAGATCAAGTAGGCTTCATGCCAAATAGACAGGCAGGCGATAATATACGCAGGGCAGTGTTATTGGCACATATTGCTAAAAAACGGAAAATCCCTTTATGTTTTCTATCTCTCGATATTAAGAGGGCATTTGACACAGTATCCTGGCAATATATGCAATATTCATTACAAAAATGGGGTTTTGGACCCCACTTTTTAACATGGATCAAAGCATTATATAATAAACCCAAAGCCTATATAAAATATGCTGGATACAAATCTGAAGCCTTTAATATCGAAAGAGGTACCCGACAGGGTTGCCCATTATCTCCCTTATTATTTGCCCTTATACTCGAACCCATGGCCCAATACATCAGAACAAACCAAACTATAACTGGCATTGAAGTAGGAGGTATTACACACAAATTATGTATATTTGCAGACGATATATTACTTTTTCTATCATCACCACAGGTCTCTGGTCCTAACTTAATACCAGCTCTTGATGGATTTGCAGCCCTATCCGGCCTTATGATTAATCCTAAGAAATGCCTAGTGCTTAATATTTCACTCACAAACATGGAATTGATCCCGGCTAGGGCTGCACTCCCATTCACATGGGCAGAAAAATCAATCCCATATCTTGGAATTCATTTAACAGCATCTCATTCTGACTTATTCTCAACCAATTATCCTCCTGTATTAAGACAGATCACAAATCTAATAAAACAATGGTCGCAACTTCCTTTATCCTGGATGGGGAAGATTAATGCAATCAAAATGACTATTCTACCCAAATTGCTTTATCTATTCAGAGTCCTCCCTATTCCAATTCCTTCCTATTTTTTGAGACTAGTACAAAAAAGAGCAACTTCATTTATATGGGGCTCTTCTAAACCACGTATACCTATACACACACTACATCTTCCCAAAAATAAAGGAGGCCTGGGATACCCTAATTTTACTAACTACTACAGAGCAGCACATTTGGCCAGTCTGTCCAAATACCATGCAAAACAGGAAATCCCATTATGGGTATTTATAGAGGCTTCAGAAAATGACCCTCTATTAATATCAAATTTATTATGGCTTGATCCTAAAGACCGCTTTAAAATTCATAATCCCATAACTAAACACTTCTTATCTCTCTGGGATAAACTAAAAACCAAATATCAGTTACAATCTCCACACAATCCTCTCCTTTCTTTTATCAGAAATCCGGCCTTTTATCCGGCATGGATCTACCCAAATTCTTTTAAAGCTTGGACAACATCAGGCATTCAGACACTAAATTACTTCATAGCATCTAAATCATTCCTTTCATTCCCATCGCTTAGAGAAAAATATGATCTACCAAACTCTGAGATATTTAGATATCTCCAAATCAAAAATTTCTATACACCATTCCTAAAGGGGGATACACCATTATCCCAATTATCCATTTTTGAATCAATCTGTACAAAAGATCCATTTGCTAAAGGTACAATTTCATCACTTTATAATCAATTATATGGAGTAGCAAATCTTAATAGACCCTCTTACGTTCAGAGGTGGGAGGAGGACCTGGGACGAACTTTAGAAGACACGGACTGGTCTAACATATGGCTCACATCTAAGTCATCTTCACCCAACATCTTAGCACTGGAGACAAATTATAAAGTCCTAACTCGCTGGTACCTTGTACCCGCTAGAGTGGCATAATATTCACCTAATACCTCAGCTCTTTGTTTTCGAGGATGCCCAGAAATAGGCACATATTTACACATATGGTGGACGTGCCCAGTAATCCAAACCTTCTGGAAGGAAGTCTTCGTGATTGCATCTAAAATATTTAAAAAAATAATACAACCAGATCCATATTTAACTTTACTTAATCTAAAACCGGAATGGTTAACACTCTCTCAATTCAAACTTATGATCCAACTAATAACGGCTGCAAAACAAACAGTGGCCAAGGCATGGAAATCTCCTACATTGGTACTAGCAGAAACAATTCACAGAATGAATAATACAATGTCCCATGCTAAGATGGTAGCCATCAATCAAAATCAAATTCCAAAATTTGAAAAACTTTGGCATCCTTGGATAAAACAACAGTTCCTGTCAAACTTCAATGACTCTATCCTGTTGTCATGGTAACAGATTAAATGACTTACAGAGACACCCATTCTAAGGCTTCAAAGAGAACTAAAAAGAATAATAAACTGACGAGCGGGACAACCTTGTGGGCCATACCTCTACCTTTCAACCCTTTTTCTTCTTTCTCTTTCCTTTTCTCCACCTTACGATTAAAGCTCATTATCAGAATTTATTTGACCTATATACACTCTACTTGTAAACAATATGTATAGTAGGTATAAATCATTTAAATACCTACAAAAGTAACTAAGGAAATTATATATATCTTTAATTTAGGTTTACGTGAACCCAATGTTTAATATATGAAATTTCATGATATTTACCTATATAAACCCTACTGTAAAACAATGAGCTTACTTTATAGATCCTTGTAAACTTACTTTATGTATCTTTATAACATTGTATACTCAATAAACTTCTTTTGACAAGGAATATCCCTGTATTTAGCACCATCCATCTTTCCCTCAACTCTGACCAGTGTCCCAGTCCCAACTGCTGAAAAACATCCTCACAGCATGATGCTGCCACCACCATGTTTCACTGTGGGGATGGTGTTCTTTGGGTGATGTGATGTGTTGGGTTTGCACCATACATAGCGTTTTCTTTGATGGCCAAAAAGTTCAATTTTAGTCTCATCAGACCAGAGCACCTTCCTCCTTACATTTTGGGAGTCTCCCACATGCCTTTTCACAAACTCAAAACGTGCCATTTTGTTTTTTGCTGAAAGTAATGGCTTTCTTCTGGCCACTCTGCCATAAAACCCAACTCTTTGGAGCGTACGGCTTATTGTCGTCCTATGGTACAGATACTCCAGTCTCTGCTGTGGAACTCTGCAGCTCCTTCAGGGTTACCTTAGGTCTCTGTTCTGCCTCTCTGATTAATGCCCTCATTGCCCGTTCTGTGAGTTTTGATGTGCGGCCGTCTCCTGGCAGGTATTCTGTGTGCCATGTTCTTTCCATTTGGTTATGATAGATTGGGTGGTGCTCCTAGGGATCATCAAAGATTTGGATATTTTTTTTATAACCTAACCCCTACTTCTCAACAACATTGTCCCTTACTTGTTTGGAGAGTTCCTTGGTCTTCATGGCAGTGTTTGGTTAGTGGGGCCTCTTGCTTAGGTGTTGCAGCCTCTGGGGCCTTTCAAAAAGGTGTGTATATGTAATGACAGATCATGTGACACTTAGATTTCACACAGGTGGACATCATTTCACTAATTATGTGACTTATGAAGGTAATTGGTTGCACCAGAGCTTTTCTTGGGCTTCATAACAAAGGGGGTAAATACATACGCGATTGCCAATTATCAGATTTTTATTTCTGAAAAATCGTTTTATGTATATATTTTTCTACATTGAACTAAAGGCTGTAAAGTAACAAAATAGCTAAAAAAGCCAAGGGGGTGAATACTTTTGAAAGGCACTGTATGTTTGTTTTGAATGGAGTAAATGCCTTCACAATAATACAGTATGGCACTTACTTTTGTAATTTGCCATTTTGATGTGTTTTTTTCCCTTTGGCTTTTCTGGGATGAATATTTTGGGTGCCTATGAAAGAAAGTGGACATGATTACTTTCACCATGAAACTCCTCCAAACAACACTAGACACACATTTGAAACAAACTATTAACATTGTATGGGTGAGGGCATTTAAAGTCACATGATTTAGGATTTGAAGGAAGCTCGTGATTCACATTCAGAACATTTTTTCTTGTTCCCCTCTCTTGCTCCTGGCTCAATTTGGGCTGTACCATCTATTGGACACGTAAACATGTAAACATGTTAGTAATAAAATAGGAACATATGCATATGTAGGTAGGATTAATAAATGCATACTTACATTTGACCATGGATGCTTTAACCACTTCAGCCCCAGAAGATTTTACCCCCTTCCTGACCAGAGCACTTTTTACAATTTGGCACTGCGTCGCTTTAACTAACAATTGTGCGGTCGTGCGACACTGTACCCACACAAAATTTGCGTCCTTTTTTTCCCACAAATAGAGCTTTCTTTTGGTGGTGTTTTATCACGTCTGTGGCTTTTATATTTTGCGCTATAAACAAAAAAAGAGGGACAATTTTGAAAAAAAAATATTTTTTACTTTTTTCAAAATATTTTTCATCGAGTTTTCAAAAATCAAGAATATAAACATACAAAATATTGGAGTTCTGCAGACTTCTTACTCTATTATTGATCTTAATATTGTTATTCCAACTATAATAAACAATAATAACATTTGTAGGTGCATAAACTTGTCGTATCAATCAGTACACAACTATGTCATCTTATTGCAGTTGATATGACACATTCCTTTCACTTGTAAATCAACTTCCACGTCTTATGGACCCTTTACTAAGGTTTACCATATCAATCAAGGACTAATTTCTCGCATATTCTATATTGCGTGCGAAAATGTCTATTACGAGTAGCTGTGCTAATCTATGCTCCCGAGATTTAATCTCTCCCTTTCTGTTTTGTGTCGTGTTTTTTTATAGACTTGTTCCCACAGTGACCAGCATTTTGTGAATCCATTTAGAGTACCTTCTTTATAGGCAATGGATTTCTCGTATGTGTAATTCCGCGTACACACCGTCAGAATTTCCGACAACAAATGTTCGATGTGAGCTTTTTGTCGGAAATTCCAACCGTGTGTAGGCTCCATCGGACATTTGTTGTCGGAATTTCCAACAACAAAAATTTGAGAGCTGGTTCTCAAATTTTCCGACAACAAAATCCGTTGTCGGAAATTCCGATCGTGTGTACACAATTCCAATGCACAAAATTCCATGCATGCTCGGAATCAAGCAGGAGAGCTGCACTGGCTATTGAACTTCATTTTTCTCGGCTCGTCATACGTGTTTTATATCACCGCATTCTTGACGTTCGGAATTTCCGACAACATTTGTGTGACTGAGTGCAATGACCAAACGAGCTGCGTATAAGATATGCATTAACGTGCGGCATGGAGGAGGATATATATCCATATCAATGCTTAAGAGGGCTTGCTCAGCTTTAAGTTCATTTAGGATTCCTGTTACGTTTGCTATTAGTTTTGCTATTGCTGCCTAGAAGCTACGTAAAGAGGGCATGTGAGTTAAATTGCCCACCTGCCCACAGTTTCTCCAGCATAAGTTGGAGGTACTCTTCATGTACTTTGCTAGTGTGTATGATGTTTTATACCATCTCAAGTGTATCTTCTGGGCAGCTTCCCTGAAATTGGAGCATTTGGTGTGGGTGTAGTTACATTTTATCGCTCGGATTCATTGAGTTTGGGAAATTGATATGTTTAAATCTGTTTCCCATTTAAGAAGTTGTTTTCAGGTTTCGAAGTGCATTTTGTTTTAAAGTATATTGTAAATTTCTGTTATTCCTTTTTTGTGCATAGAGGAAGGATGTCACATATCCCAAATAGCTTCTGGGAGGCAGACATAATGTATTTTTGTGGTGATTAAGATGCTAGTTACTCTGGCATAAGTCATAAATTCTGTAGCAGGTAGTGAGTGTGTATTAATTCGTTCTCATTCTATTAGATCAGGTACAGATTGAATGCCATATTTCCTTCAGTGTGTTAGTTTCAGGTCCGGAGTTAGGAATGAGAGTGCTGTTATTGGGATGGGCACTTTATGTTTAATATGTGTATTTCTATTACGTACAAAATATTCCTACGCATGTAGAGTAGCTGCTATTGTTTGGTGCTTTTTGTACTGTGTTGGGTTGGCTATGGTGGTGGAGATTGGTAGGTCTTTTATGTCACCTTGTTCAACTTGGGCCTGTTCTGCTTCCCGCCAATGTTTCTGTTCAGGGGAGTTGAACCAGAATTTAAAGGGGTTGTAAAGCTTTGTGTTTTTTCACCTTAATGCATCCTATGCATTAAGGTGAAAGAACACCTTGCACTCTCCGGCTCCCCTGAGCCCCAGTTTTACTTATCTGAGCCCCGAATCTCCCTAGGCGCGATCCCGCATTGCTTTCCCCCAGCTCTTGTGGGCTCTTCATTGGATGATTGATAGCAGTGCAGCCATTGGCTCCCGCTGCTGTCAATCAAATCAATGACGTGGCATGCCAGGAGGCAGGGCAGAGTGATACACTCGGCGGCTATGGCAGCCAACTGTATCACATGGGAGCGCGCCCGTAAATGAACCCCCTTGGGAGAGCGCTTCCCAGAGGGGGGTTAGCTCTTGCAGGGAGGAGCCAAGACAGCCGCCGAGGGACCCCAGAAGACAAGGATCAGGGCCACTCTGTGCAAAACTAACTGCACAGTGGAGGTAAGTATGGTATGTTTGTTATTTAAAAAAAAAATAATTAAACTTTTACAACCCCTTTAAATTGGTCTGTGATCATTTCTAATGTCTGGGAAGCCCATAACCCCTGCTTTCCTATGTTTGGTGAGAGAGTTGTGTGTTCGCTTCATGCCTTTTTTCCCTCCCAAATAAACTTGGATAGAGACCGTTGTGTATTGTTATAAAAGGAGATTGGAAGTTGTATTGGGAGTGCTCTAAAGAAATAGAGGAGTTTGGGGAGTAATAGCATTGTGTAGGCAGCTAATCATCCCGACCATGAGAGATAATATTTCTTAATCCTGTTCATCTCTTGCTCAAAACTCGTTACCAGAGGCTCGAAATTATATTTGTATAGTTGTGAGAGTACTGAATAGATCCATCAGCCCACGTGTATGGGAATAATTTTTGAATCTGAGCTTTCAACTTAGAATCTACTGCTATGCTTAATATACTGGATTTGAAAGCATTTACCTTGTAATAAGATACGGCATTAAACATTTCTAATACCTCATGGACCGCTTTAAGGAAAAAGCGCCGGATTGGCAAGTGACAATATGACATCGTCAGCAAATAAGGTTATGGTGTGCATTTCTTTTCCTATGCGAACTCCCTCAATTTGGGGATGGGTTCTAATTTTTTTCGGCTAAAGGCTCTATCATGAGGACGAAGATCAGGAGCGACAATGGGCACCCCTGCCTCGTCCCATTCGTGATGGGGAACTGTTCGGAGAACAAGCCTTCTGTGAACACATGTGCAGAAGGCCCAGAGTATAGGGCTGTTATGGCTGAGTATATTTGACCTGTGAATCCAAATTTCGAAAGGACCCCCAATAGGTAGCCCCAATGTATCCTATCAAAGGCTTTCTCGGCATCCAGCAACAGAAGTACAGAAGGCCGTCTGTCGCTGTCTGCTGAATGAATTAAGTTCAATATTCTCTTTGTGGCATCTGTAGCCTGCCTACCTGCCACAAACCCCACTTGATCAGGTTTTACTAATGAGGGAAGTAGGTGTGCTATCCTGTTTGCTAGGAGTTTAGCATATACCCTTAGATCAACATTTAAAAGTGATATTGGTCTGAAATTCTGTGCCCTGTCCAGCTCCTTCCCTGGTTTGGGCAATGTAATTACTGTTGCTTGTAACATGAGGCTGAGGAGGCAGCAGCATGGAACACTCTCTTTGCAATATTGGAGTTAAAATGCTGGTATAATTTTTATAATACTCCGAGGAGTAGCCGTCGGGGCCTGGTGATTTGTTGATTGGTAGACTAGATATAGGGGGTTATTTACGAAAGGCAAATCCACTTTGCACTACAAGTGCAAAGTGCACTTGAAAGTGCACTTGGAAGTGCAGTCGCTGTAGATCCGAGGGGGACATGCAAGGAAAATAAAAAACAGCATTTTAGCTTGCACATGATTGGATGATAAAATCAGCAGAGCTTACCCTCATTTCAGATCTACCCCTCAGATTTACAGCGACTGCACTTCCAAGTTTCCTTATCATCTTTCAGGTTATATAAGCTTTCATAAAAACGACTGAATGCGTCAGCTATTCCTTTGGGGTTAATTAGTTTAGATCCATTTTTCAGGTGGTACAGATATGGGATTCTTTGTTTTAAATGTTTTGTCTTTGACTTGGTTGGCCAGTAATCTCCCTGCCTTATTACCGTGGGTGTAAAAATTGTCTTTGAGTTTGTGGATGTTGTGTGAATGTTGGGAAAGCAGTAAAGCCCGAAGATCATTTTGCACCTCTGCTAGTTTGTTGCTTGTGCTTGTTGAAGGTGTTTTTTGTTTTGTTTTCTGAACTGGAGATGTCTTTCAAAATAGTGTCCATGCGCTGCCTCCTTTTCCTCCTTAACATTGCAGTTTTTTTAATTAATAGGCCCCTAATAAATGCCTTATGGGCACTCCACAGTACGAACGGATTCACATCCTCAGTGTCATTATTGCTAAAGTACTCAGGTAGTGAGCTTGCAATGTCCCTTGACGTACCTGGGTCAGAGAAGGGTTGTACATCATTCTTCCATCCATTTGCTCGGGTCGAGAAACCATGGCTCCCCACAGTTATGGACACCGGAGCTTGATCAGTCCATGTAATGTTTCCTATATCTAATTTGGAGGTTTGCTGTAGTAGAAATGTGTCCAGTAAAAACATGTCTATTCTAGAGTATGCTAGGTGGAACTGGGAAAAGAATGAAAAGTCCCTCTCCATGGAGTGGTGACATCTCCATATATCATATAGATTAGCTGATTGTGCAAAGTTGGTTATGGATGTTTTACATCCTTTTTTGTTCGTAGTATTAGAGATGTTCATTTGTTGGTTGGAGATTGCATTTAAGTCGCCACATAAAATTGTAGGTCCCGAGCTTTGTTTCACTTTTTTCAATAGCTTGTTTAGAAAGCGTATCTGTTTGGAGTTTGGAGCGTATGTGTTGACTATAGTATACACCACGTTATTAATCTCACAGGTTAATATAATATATCTGCCATCTTTGTCACATTGGCTTGATATATGTTTGAATGCTACCGTGTGTTTAATTAGGATAGCAACTCCTCGTTTTTTAGTTGGAGCATTTGCAAAATAGGTGTGAGAGTATTGGCTATAGGATAAGCTTGGGTGTTTTCCTTCTTTAAAGTGGGTCTCCTGGATGCAAAAAACATTTAAGTTTTGAGTGTGAGCTTCTCTCCATAGCATGTGTCTTTTTTGTGGGCTATTTAGGCCATTGACATTCAAGGAAGTTATCTTGAATGACATTGTGAAGTATGTACTTGTCCCTTTTGGTATGGGTATAGTGGGTCTGCTGATCCTTAGTTAAACAAAAATAGTCTTACCCTGCTAATGCTTATGCTGGTGCTGATGTTCTTTAGATGTTAGTTTGCGGATTCTTGCGTCCGTGATGTAAAATCTGGGAATACTGTGGCTTGGGAGAGAAGTTCGTAGATTATTGCGTACAAAACTTGTAAAACTTGTTGGAACTGAAAAAAAAAATTAATAGTCTGAAGAACAGGTAACCAAGTAATAAAAGAATGCGCAGAACAAAGCGCGCTTTAAAAATGTGTGATTTAGTTGAAATCTGAGCAGGGGTTTATCCTGTTAATTCCGGGGTTTGTAATAGACAATGTGAATGCCGGTTGGATCTTCCAGATCATGATGGTCTGAACGATAGTGGACGGACATTATTTGTGTTGGTTAGCAGTCAGGTATTAGAGGTTGCCAGAGGTTGCTCCTGCATGGTTTGAAGCTCCTCTGGTTCTTGGATTATGATTTTCTATTTTCCCAGCAGCCGTAATCCCTCCTCTATTGTGGTCACCCAAAATTCTTGTTCCCCTTTGATAATTACAAGGGTGGCAGAGTAATTCCACCGGTAAGGGATATTGTGGTTTCTGAGTGGTGTTTTTATGGTCATGAGGTTGCGTCTCCTTTGCATAGTATGAGCGGAAAGGTCTTCTCTTTTTTGATTTCCTGGTAAAAGAGAAGAATAAGATCAGAAATATGGATAGGGGAGATTTACTTAAAGACAGTACCAGAAGCGATGGAACCAATAATGATATGGGCACATGTATTGTTCTAGATTTCAATCTACAAAATAAGGAAGTGGAAAGAATTATCCATAAATATTGGAACATTTTAAAACAGGATGTTCATCTACAAGGATGTCTGTTAGAAATACCAAAAATTGTATACAAGAGGGCACCTAACTTGCGGGACAGACTGGTGCATAATGTGGTAGAACCGCCCCCTCTCAGGCCCAAGATGTTTTTAGACATCAAGGGCTTCCATAGTTCTGGATGTTGTTACAGTTGTGTAAGGGTCCCCACTAATGTTAGAAAAGTAAAGGAATTTTCTAATCCTCAATCTAAGCAGACATATACCATCAGGGATTTTATTTCATGCAACACGGTGGGCATAGTTTATGCAGTAAAATGCCCATGCAATTTAATTTATGTGGGTAGAACCATAAGAACATTAAAGGATCGCATGGAGGAGCATGTTAGAAATATATACGGAAGGGGTTCGATAAACATCTTCTTTCTGTACACCTTAGGGATGTCCACAATAAAAGTACAGTAGGCATGCAGTTTTGGGGCATTGAGGCACCCAAACGCCACTGGAGAGGTTCCAATTATGTGAGGGAAATGAGTAAACGTGAATCGTGGTGGATACACCAGTTAGACTCTTTGGCACCCAGTGGGTTAAAAAAAAGAATTTGATTTAAAATGTTTTCTAAGAAATTATTAGGTATCCAGTCCATTTTTTATATATATATATATATATATATATATATATATATATACACAGTATATATATATATATATAGTTAATTAATATTTGCCACTCCCAAGGCATAATGCATGATGAGCTACAGGTTTATCTCCATAAAATATAAATATAAACTTTTTGTGTAGCTATACAGGTTCTGACCATATTAACATTAATATACATACTATCCATATATAGTATTTTTTAATATATATAATTTTAAATAACTAATATTTACAGTGTAGTTTTTTTGCATTTTTAGTACCTATATTTTTACATGGTTTAATTTTACTAGTTAGGCCCCCTTTTATGATGGATTTTTGATGCGATTATCACTGGTAAAGAGGGGATCCCTTTTTAATGTTGAGATCATTTTATTATCAGATCATATGTAGTGTTTATATGTTTTTTAATCTTTTTATATATGTATTGTATTGATATATTTGTTGTGTGGTGGGGCATCGAGTGATGCTGACCGCCATACAGGTTGGTATGTTAATTCCTCCACGTTCGTCCTGATTATTATTATTTACATTGCCAAATTTGCATCAGCCCGGGTGGAACAATTAGGACACTGTAGAGCGCAGGCATAATGGAGCAGTTACAATACTGCTATTGCCATTAGATGTATCCCGGAAGTAGAGCTCTATATAGTATATTCATTGAGCATAAAAGTTTAGCACTAGAGTGTCCTTAGGCTACAACAAAATGGCCGCAGGCGCTCTATATTAACTGACAGATCGGCCGTCCAATCAGAATTCCCCCTGAAGTAGATACGGAATCCCTGTATTGACATGCGTTGGGAAGGGGACAGGACGGCACGTTGGGCAGGTGATCTGCTGAGGAGGAAGCACATACCATCCCAATACCAGTCCGGTATTTTTACCCGTTTTCGCTTGATGTAGAGTGGCGCACTGACGCACCTGATCTATGCGAGTACCCCATATGGGGGTTTTGCTTTGACTAATAAATTGTTTAAATTTTATTACACTATCGAGTCCTTTTTTCTACTAACATACCGAGACATTGCGCTGACGAGTCCTGGATTCCGGTAAACACTGCAGAGCCCAGAGGTGGTTCACAGGCATGTATTGACTAAGCTTAATTGTAAAGTCACACGCTCAGAGGTGAGCATTTACTACCTAGGGGGGAGGACCTGAGTGAGGACACTACGGCATGCTTTGGATCACCCACACAGCAGTTTCAGAATCGCATGGACTTTAAAGCACATTTAAATTGACACAGTTGCATGTCACACATATACACTGGAGCACCTTTATTTATGTTTACTCAATAGTGGGATCAATGTTTATTTACACATGACCCTATGAACACTATTGAAAGTGGTATAATTGTTAACCACTTGGATGCACGTTAGCACTTTATTATATATAATGTTTACATATATACAATATTTATTATTTTATATTTTATTATTTTTTTATTCACTATATGTTTGTTTATTTATCCTTTTTTATGCATTTGTTGCATTATTGTCACTTTCTACAGTCGGTAAAGACTGGGTTTATCACTTTATGACTTTCACATGTTTTTATGTTTTTTCTAGTTAGTGGAGGCTCACAGGACGCTCTATAATTTTTAGTGCCTTTAATTCAGACGGTTTGACTGTTTCAGGTATGCCTCTTTTTTTAATGTTGTTCCTTCTGGAACGGTCCTTGTGGTCTGCGACTTTTGTTTTGAGCCACACTGTCTTCCTCATGTTCATTATGTGCATCAACCATGTTGTTGAAAGTTTCAGTGAATTCCCCCATCTTACTTTCTATGTGGGTCACTCTATCACTGACCTCAGCAACCTCTGACTTGCACTGTTTCATAAGCTGCAGCATGTCTGTGTGAATGGCACTTCTGAGGGACACAAGCATATCTTTTAGTGTGGAGTCCAAAACAGGCTGGTTATTTGTGGGGAAAGCACCTATGGCGTCCTGGAACTCTAGTGTGTTATCCAGTGTATTGCCTGTGTCTCTTTCTTCAGTGTCTGCAGAGGCATGCTGTATTATTCTTTGCTTTGCCTTTACAGGGCTGCTAGCAGAAGAAGATCGTGATTCTGTCTGCAATAGTTTTGGCCGGGTGTGGTGGTTATCTGTGTCCCACCTTAATTTAGTGTTCTGGCTGTGAATATAGGGAGAGCGCTGCATGCCGCCGGCGCCATCTTAGTAGGAACATACAATATGGCTCCTCTCCTCTGACAGCACATACAAATCCCCGTGCTGGTGCTCATGCACGCGATAACGAGTGGCCGGCGGTGATCCTGCCCGCCGGCCATGCATAACGGGTCCCCCACTGTGCAGCGGGCGTGCGTTCCCTCTGGTGGCCGAAAAAGAGTAGGACTTACCCTACGGGGTTTCGCCCAGGAGAGCCATTCTGCTGCAGTATATCTGCATGAGCCGGTCGGGAACTGGTTAAGGATACAGCAGGTGAGTTCTATTTTGTTCTATTCGTGTTTAAAAAGAAATAAGACAATGCTTAGAATGAAATAGTTCATATGCTCCTTCTAAGCATTTTACTATCTCAAGCACATTTAATCACAATATAAAAAACATTTTACAACCATTGAATTGGAATGTATAGTCACAGTAAAGAGAACAAGAAAAAAAAATTAATACATAAACATGTATATATCTACTTCTGCTGTTGAAAAATCTTCCTCGTACAGACAGTCCCCGAATTACAAATCTCCGACTTACATACGACTACATACTTATAAACTGAGGGTGACAACAGGAAGTGAGAGGAAATCTACCCCTAGGAAGGGAAATTTACTCCTGTAAGAGTCATCATAGGAAAAAGGTATATCCACTGAAGCTTTATCACCATTCCTTTTTTCCACAACAACCCAACATTTTCAAAATCCAATTGTCCCAGGGACAGAAAGGGAGTGAAATCTTCTGAATGGGGGCACAGACAGCAAAACAAACGTGTTAACTCTTCCCTATGCTATCTATCCAAAACTAAAAAAAAAAAAAAAAAGGGCTGGAATTACACTTAAAAATGTACCTGTTCCAGCTTACACATAAATTCAACTTAAGAACAAACCTACAGAACCTATCTTGTTTGTAACTTAGGGACTGCCTGTAGTTGGATATTTGGATCCGTAAAAAAACTGGGTAAGATTGAAGTGATACTAAAGTTTTTTTTCTAGTTAAAAATAACAAACATGTTATACTTACCTGCTCGGGGCATTGGTTTTTCACAGAGCAGCCCAGATCTTTTTCTTCTCGGGTCCCTCTTTGGCACCCCTGGCCCTTGCCTCCTGTTGAGTGTCCCCACAGCAAGCAGCTTGCAATGGGGGCACCAGAACCGAACCACATCTCCCTCTGTCCATTTAGACACGGAGATGCGGCCTGGCCCCGTCCCCTTTCTCTCCTCATTGGCTGATTGGCTTTGATTGACAGCAGTGGGAGCAAATGGCGCTGAGCTGTTGTCTCATCCAATGAGAAGGGGAGTCCTGGGCCGCTGAGACACTCATGCAATATTGCTGGATCTAGATAGGCTCAGGTAAGTATTAGGGGGGCTGCTGCACACAGAAGGCTTTTTATCTTAATGCATAGAATACATTGAAGTAGATGTAAACTGAGATTCATGGAATTTGAGCATTGTTTTCTTATCTCTCTTCAAAGCACTCAGTCCCGTGTCTTTCTCCTGCTCCATTCTTCTGTTATCAGCATGATAACTTCTGACAAGTTCTCCGACACAGGAGATAAAACTAGCCTGAAATTTGTGTCGTGGGAGGTTGCTATAAATAGATTAGCAGAGAGTTTAACTTTGTCAGAGCACATCTCTGCACATTCCTTCCTTCCTTCCTTTGCCTATATGGAAGGGGGGTGTCTTTTCTCCAATTGGCTGTCTTGGCTGTATGCCCAGACTTCACACTCAGTGTTGAACAGGAAGAGAAAATCTCTAACACGATGTGAACTTTCTAAAGAATATATAGATGTACATGTAAAATACAGCAGATATACATGTAAAACTTATGTATGGAGATTTGTATCATCTGTGGCTGTTCACTACACTGGGTATATGTGAGGGTTTACATCTACTTTAAGATAAAAACTTAATGCCTTTACAACACCTTTAAATGTAGTTTGTGCTCATCTAGTTTTCCTATTCTAGACCATATCAAACAACTGCACAGCAAACATGTTAGGGTATGCTTCACAATTCCAAAGAGTCAAACTTGTAATACAGTGAAGATTTTTAATTTATCTACACACCAGTTAACTGCTTCTGAAACCTCCTTACTCAACTGGGGATTACATTTTGCTCCATCCATTGCACCTAATCCTTTCACAATATACAAAGATCTAAACAGTTTAATCTGTCATCTTATCTTAAAACGATATTTCACTATACAATCCCTCAAAAATCCCCCTACTTCCTCTGACCCACTCCCTCAGGATCTTGACTTACAGCTCCACATTGATCCAGTGGGTCAACAATTATTGGAAGAACTA
This sequence comes from Aquarana catesbeiana, assembly GCF_042186555.1. Lineage (NCBI taxonomy): Eukaryota > Metazoa > Chordata > Amphibia > Anura > Ranidae > Aquarana > Aquarana catesbeiana. The sequence continues at coordinate 417,562,278 of NC_133324.1, forward strand.
TTTATAAGTGACAATGAGGATTTAGCCCTATTCACCCAACATCCGTCCTCCTCTCCTCTCATTCAAGATACGCAATTTATACCAAAACTGGTGTTCAATCGCATTCACAAGAATGGTTCTTATCTGCAAACGTTCTATCAAGTTGTTTACTCTGAAATTGTCAACATGTGCCTGCATGCACACCCCAACCGGCTTAAACACTCTAATCTTATGTCCGATGAACAACAAGCCCTCCAAGACCTCATTTAGGATAGGAATGCATATCTCCAAGAAGCCCACAGACTTCTCTCTGATAATATAACATACAAATAATTACACTCTGACCCTTTACCAGTTTTCACCAAGGAAGCGCTACAATCTCCAAACAGGCCAAAGAGGCAGGCATTATCAACAAACAAGAATTTGCTTTTTTCAGCAAGGAATTATTTTCTTCCCCTTATTTTTTTACATACCAAAGATTCATAAAAACTCTGAAAACCCACCGGTAGGCCCATTGTAGCAGCAATGGATAGCATTACTAGCCCTTTTTCACAGTATATAGACTTCTTCAACCTTTGGCCCAAAACCTCCCATCGTACATTTGTGACAGTTCGCCTGTTAGAACAATTAGTACATTATACCTGGGAACCCTCGTACAGGTGGGTATCACTTGATGTAAACTCCCTTTACACTTCCATCCCCATGCAGTGGGCCTAGAAGCAGTAATACATTTTTTGATAGATGATCCGTTAATAAATTCCCAACAAGCCCAGTGCATCATGGACTTACCTGAGTCCTCATTCGATCCAGCGCTGTGCATATCTGCAGCTCTTCTTTCCCCTCACTTCTGGGTCTTGCTGGCTTTGCTGGGGCACCGGGAGCTATTGGCTCCCAGTGCTGTTAATCAAAGCCATTGACAAGGGTGCGGGACCGAGTCTGTGTCAATGTATGCAGCAGCGAGCACGCACAAGTGCCCCCATGGGAAGCCGCTGGGGCATTGGACAGATAGATATTTAAAAAAAAAATTCTTTACAATCACTTTAAATACCACAAATCTCGAAAAATACCATATTTAGTATTTTAAAGCATTTTTTAGTGAATACCCCAAAATGTTTTGAAAAACACTAGCAGTATTTTGCCGCATTTCTTAAAGTGGTAAATACCGCTTTGTGAATGGAGCCCCATGTCATAATGTGTGTGTTTTTTGTTTACTTTGTTTTCTTGTGAATGAGTAACAAGGGATACTATGTATGTGGGAGCCCTTTTTCTAAAGGGGGTTTTCAAATTTTGATAAATCCCACCTTACAGACCACACATCCACTGGGCTAGGGATGTGGTCATGTGGCCTGGTATGACTCAGGAAGAGGGGGACATATGCTCACTGACTCTTCCTTTTCTAGCCAGCCAGGCTGCATGTCTGGTATGCATTCTTTTTCCTTTTGCATTGGGTCCCCCTCAAAATGTTTGTCTTTTTTCTTTTAGCAGGGCATGCTTGCTGTCTCCTTCTTTCCCAACCACCCAGGCTGCATGACTAGATAAGGGTCTGGTGTGGAACTTGGGTGGACCTCACACAAAAAAATGTCATGAGACCCTCAAAAATCTATACTAGACCCTTATTCTAGATTGTAATTTAGAATGATTTTTTTTAAAGGGGACATCAGACAAAAAAAAAGATGTGGATTCCCCTAAAATCCATAACAGACCCTTACCAGACAACATGCCCCAAACACCAGGAGGCTACATTGCCAGGTGGCCCCATAGTAAGACAATATTTCCCCATGTTGAAATGGCCCAGAACCTCATCCTCACATCCCTGGCCCAGCGGATGTGAGGGTCTGTGTGGGAACTTATCATAATCTGGAAGAACCCCTCAAGTGAATGAGTAAGGTACACATAGTACTCATTCACACAAAAAAGACAAAGAAACAAAACACCTACAATATGACAAAGTCCTTTTATTAAAGAAAAAAAAATATAAAATGTCCCCTATGTTATTCCAAAGTCAATTACATTGTCTGGCAATATAGACCCAGCTTCAATCATAATGACTAATGCCTCAATACCCCATGGACATGACAACCTGTGCTACAACAATCCTCCTCTGTCACAATCCCACCATGAATGACAGCCCGATGTAAGGCTGTTGAATGTCAACAAACCTGAAAAGGATTTTGGCTGATGTCATTGACCAAATATGGCCCTGACCATATTTGGTCAGTGATGTCACCCAGGATTCCCTGGTGTGGTGTTCACATACAGACAGTGGAGGATTAAGGTGGTCATGGGCCCCTAGGCTACTTTTTGTGTGGGCCCCCTCCTAAGCATGCTTTACCAGAAAATAAATTATTTAGTGCCATGTGTAAAAGGGTAGACCTATATTACACGCCTCAAGTGCAACTATCAGGTCTACAGCCCAAACACATTCAGACATGAGCCTACTATAAACAGCAATGCCACATAAAAAAAAAGCATTCAAAATACACCTGCAAGCTAGTAACAGATTTTACCTTCCTAAACCAACAGTTAGGCCAAAAACGTCTGCAGCAGCTCCTGTTTAACTGAGGCAAAATCACAACATCCTGACAGAGACCGATCGAAAGGCTGTGTAATATTCCAATAAAATAAAAGCCATACAAATACCATAAACAGCAGCAGCACATAAAAGCAAGCAATAATCAACAGCAGAACAATCATAAGTTCCAACGGCAGGAAGTGCCAGCATCCATCGGCGCAGCCTGTCCATCGGACACCACTGCAATCCAGGAAACGGACCAGACTCACTCCTAGAATATCCGGCAGCTTTTGCCAACATGCTTGTTTACTATGTACCTTTGTGAGTACCTTTTTACAGTTTTATTAAACTCCATGTTTTTTACTGGAGCCTTTGTTTCATTTTGAGAGTGCATATAACACGCACCCTAACATTAAGAGGGCAGTTTCAGGAGAAAAAACATCCCACAGCCCCCTGCACAGTACACAGCCCCCCTGCACAATACACAGACCCCTTTCCCTGCACAGTACACAACCCTCTGCACAGTACACAGCCCCCCTGCACAGTACACAGACCCCTTGACCTGCACAGTACACAACCCTCTGCACAGTACACAGACCCCCTGCACATAACACAGCCCCCTTTCCCTGCACAGTACACAGACCCCTTTCCCTGCACAGTAGACAGACATCTGCATAGTACACAGACCCCTTTGCCTGCATATCACACAGGCTTCTTTCATTATAAAGCCCCCCTGCACTCTCAGGAGACCCCCAGTCTCCTGGGAAAGAATACTCTAAAGTTGAGAAAACATCACTGCCAGCCCTTTCTCATACACCGCTCCTCCTGTGTCACTCATTGTAAATCAAAGCTTCTAAATACCTCAATTAACTCCGTTCTTCGTGACCCGGTCATGTGACTGCTCTCCTCTGCTGTTTCATTGACGGTCACATGACCGCTCTCCTCCTTTATTCAAAGGCTACACTCGGGAAGGAGGTGGAGTGGGGGGAGGAGAGCGGCCAGACAGAGCGGCTTTAATTGAGGTATTAAGAGACTTCCATTTACATTGAGAGTGACACACGAGGAACTGTGCATGAGAAAGGGCTGGCAGTAATGTTTTCTCAACTTTAAAGTATACTGGCAGCGCTGTCCCAGGGCCAGGAGAGGCAGTACAGCTGGCCTGACACCCCCCCCAATGGGTGGCACCCGAGGCGGACCACCCATTCCACGCCCCCTGTTGGTAAAAAAACATTTATCGGCGTATTCGTATAACACGCAGGCATGATTTTTATTCTACATATACATAAATATATATAAATTAATAAAAATATCATGGCCGGGGGGGCGTGGCCGAACGGAGATCTGAGCAGACGTGCCTGGGGTGAGCTCCTCCAGGCATAGAGCACACCTGGAGATATACCCACCCACAGACCAGCACCGACCCTGCTTGTGCCTCAGACAGCGGTGCAGACAAGGAGGGAGCTGTTTGACGCCGAGATCGCGGCGTCCGCGGCGATCGCGGAGCTCCGGGCCGACTGTTAGGAAAGGCCGCGGCTCCGGCCTACTCACGGGGAACGGCGGCCATCTTGCTGCACCCAGAGACCGTGCCGGCCCTGTCCCCGGCCGCTACACATGCCCTACCTCCTCCACAAACATTGGGAACATCCAGCCTGCTACTGGGGGCCTGTGATCCCCTTCATATCGCTCTAGGAAGCCTGCCAGAGGGACCTGGTAAGTGCCGGCGGCCATTTTACTACACCCAGCGGCCTATCTAACTCTCCTAGGCCCAATCTGAGCCCCCGCCAACCACAGAAATACCTTGGCCTGGCTAATTGAGACCCCCGACAGGGTATTTAGTGAACAATCACCCCAGCATGTACTTGTGGTGCTGCCCTGGCTCCAGAGACTGATTGTGGCGGCCATCTTGCTACACCCTGGCAGCCCCCTGTCTCCTTTGGGCCTAATCTTAGCCTCACCCACCACCTGGGGACACCCTGATCTGACAGACTGTGGCCGTAGAAGGGGTACTAGCAAGCATATACCCCCATAAGTACATGAACTGTCACCACGGCCCTGAACACAAGTGGCGGCCATCTTGCTCCACCCAAGCTGCTGTATCTACATAGGCTCCGGGTATTCTTACCCCTCTGAGCCTGGATCGCTCTCTACACAGCCACAAGAGAGGCCCAGCGGGATCGGCGCCCACCAGTGGTCCCCATCCATACAACTTTGCAAAGAAGCAGGACAGACCATGTATGGCTAAGCAATGAGCTGCTGAGCTCCGTGACTGCCCGGAGCTGACAGGCTATTTTTCAGTCGTCGCACATCTTTGAAAAGCATGTCCACACACAGTGCTCGATCTACTGAGTCCACGGACCTACAACAGGGCACAATCCAACGATACCTGCTCCGCACATCCCAGTCTGATTCCCGCACTCCCAAAGATAAGATGACGTCCGCTCGAAACCCGGGGAAAAGCAAGCCTCCTCCTCCCACTCAGCCGGCGACAGACAGCAGCGAGGATTCGGATGGTTCTTCCGTCCTGCAATCGGACCTATCAGCTGTGGCATCCAGGTCTGAGACCCCTGCTGCCCCTCTTTCGGACACGGGTCCTAGAGATGTGGCCCCTCAAGCTTCAGGAGGAGCGAATAGATCCGAGACCTCGACCCTTCTGGCAGCCTTCAGAGCGGAGTTTGAGTCCTGGGCGATCAAAATGGAGACTTCACTCCACAAAGACCTCCAGGCCCTCCAACAGCAGGTCTCGACTAATAAGACCGCAGTGTCTGCCTTAACTGACATTCAATCTGATCATGCAGCTCGCATCACATCCCTTGAACAGGCCTCCAGGGAGCACTTGCACCGTATAAGACAACATCAATTACGCATAGAAGACGGAGAAAATAGGAGCCGCAGGAATAATATACGGTTACAGGGCATACCGGAGGCCACAGCGGGTACAGACTTAAAACCTTCCGTCATTGCCATCCTCAACATAGTCCTGGGCAGAGAGGTTTCATCTCCCATTGAATTAGACCGGGTGCACAGAGTGGGGGGGCCGAGGAGAGAACAAAGTGACCGCCCACGCGATGTCCTCTGCAGGGTTCATTATTACACCCTTAAAGAAGAACTTATGCGCAAGGCATGGCGTTTGGGTCCCGTGGACTTCGATGGTTCTACTATCAACTTATATCCAGACCTCTCTCGCAACACTCTCCACATGCGCCGAATGGTCCGCCCACTACTAGATCTGATACGCCAAACCGGAGCAACTTATACGTGGGGACACCCCTTCAGTATTAAGGTGACCAGAGCTGAGCACAAATTTATCCTCTCCGACCCGGATCAACTCCCAGCCTTTTTCAGCTTTCTGGAACAAGACCCAATTGAGGTACCGAACTGGCTGGACCCGCCGGATGACCGCATTAGGGTGCAAATACGGGACCCTCTCCCACAACGACGCAGGCAGCCGAGGTCCAGATCACATTCTATAGGCCCCAGAATACGTCGGCCTACCTCCCCAGAAGCTTAAGGTACCTTTAAGACGTTACTTGAAGCCATTTCAACGTTCCCCACATGACTAGCACCCTCTAAGTGCGCTGCTCCTCTCTTGTCTCTTGATCAGGTCAAGGTTTGGAAACCCCACCACCTCTCTACAGAATTTTTGGAGTTTTTGTTGTTGTTTGTTTTTTGTTTTTCCCTTTTTACATTTTTACATTTTTCCTCCTTTGTTCCACCGGATTTCAGCAAGCTATGTTACACTAAGAGACAAGATGACCTGCTCCGTAACCCAATGTCTCAGGATAGAGGGAGCAATACATAGGCAGGCCTTCTCCCTGCCCTTCGCTAGTGTATTGTACCTGGCTGGGGTTCGGGAGAGTCTAAAGGACTGCAAATTTCTGATGTTTGATTTAGTTAGGCTATTATTGAGTTTCTAACATATTTTACCACAATGGCCTTATATTTAGGTACCTAGGGGAAATGTTCCACCTGGATACAGGGAGAGGGGCCGATGGATGGACTGGATGGGTCCACGGTCTCTTGCCATTATCCACATGGACACCTCTAGCTCTCCGTATACGGTTTCTCATACACTGCTTACTCTCACCTTAAAATGTTATTACACATTGTTACTGATTTCAGTATTATTACACAGAATTGTTTCCGGGACCCCTGTTGGGGTCTATGGATAGCATATGTTGAAAATGTTTACCTCCCCCTTCCCAGGAGGTTATTTTGCGGATTGATGTCTCCTCTGTGAAGGAGGGAGGGTGGGCTTGTGCGGAGTCATTTGCCCGCGCGGACCGCCACCCTCCTTCACAGACGATCTGATGTGTGTTCTGCTGTTTAAATGTTTGTTACACTGATGTGCCTCAAGTAAGCTACATATGCCTGTCATGCTACTGGGCTCACGGCTCAGACTCTCCACTTCGACCTCCCACCCTCAATAGGCCGGGCACAGATAGTGCCTTTATACGTGATTTTTCACGTGGTGTCCCGTTTTCGTGGACCCCTTAGACTTGTTAGGCTCCTTATTTAGGTGTCCCCCCTACCTAGTTCTGTCCTGGTATATTTTTGCCACCGTATAATCCCCCCCCCATCCCTCCTCCTCCCTCTGCTGTCTCTAAGCTGACTCTCTTCTTCTCATTCCACTATGGCCCACACAGTACTATCCCATCCTCGCCTGAAATTTTGCTCCTATAATGTAAATGGCCTCAATATAGCATCCAAGAGAGGACAAATCCTCTACCAAATGCATAAACAACAGGTCAATGTGTTACTGTTACAGGAAACTCATTTCCACACAAACTCCACCCCTTCCTGCTCCAACAGGTACTTTAACAGATGGTTTCACAGTACAAACCCATCTCAGAAAACCAAAGGCGTTTCTGTTGCCTTCCACAAAACGCTTCCGATTGACCTGATAGACCAGGTCTCGGACCCCCAGGGAAGGTATGTGTTCGTAAAGTTCTCCTTATGGGGCACGAAATTCACTATTGCCAATCTCTACCTACCAAATACTAATCAAATATCGTCTGCTCTGCGGTACATGAGGATCTTGTCGGAATTTGCAGAGGGTAAAATAATCATAGGCGGAGATTTTAACGCCCCCCTGGATCCACTCTTAGACTCATCAACATCTCGCTCATCCATCTCCTTTACTAAATTAAGGGCATTTAAACGCGCTATATATGATTTACGTCTAATTGACATATGGCGGGTTCTGTTCCCCAAAAACCGCAACTATACCCACTTCTCACAGGTCCATCACTCTTATAGTCGTATAGACTATTTTCTTCTTGACCACAGCTGTTTAGATTGGTCACCTGAATGTGAGATAGACTCAATGGTCTGGTCCGACCACTCGCCTATATATCTGACACTAATGATTCCCTCCACACCGGTGAGGGAGTGGACGTGGAGACTGAATGACTCCATCCTCACAAACTCTGACTGCTCCCAAAAGGTCTCAGAAACCATTTCTAATTTTTTAAAAGATCATGCATCAGACACTACCTCGCTACCCATACAATGGGAGGCACTTAAAGCTGTCCTGCGAGGAACCTTTATTCAGATGGGGACCCGCTTGAAAAAGGTTCGCTCAGCCGCAATAACCTCAGCAATGCAAAAGCTTCGAGACCTTGAGACCCAACATAAACGAGCTCCAACGGTGGGGACTCTTACAGAGGTCTCAACGGCTCGATCCCAACTCAAGGACTTATATGAGGCTTCGGCTCGCACCTATGCGGACAGACTTGCATTACATCAATACCGATTCCAAGATAAATGCGGTAGACCGTTAGCTCGCACCCTTCACCCAAACACGTCTTCCACATTTATACCTCAGATTCGGGCCCCCTCTGGACAAATGCTCAGTGAGCCCTCCAAGATATCACAAACATTCCGAGATTTCTACCACACACTATACAATCTTTCGCCCGGCGTCTCTTCTAGCCCTACCCTTACACCTGACACCGATAGACAGTCTTATGTTGAGGAGACGGAGCTCCCTACATTGGACGGCGATACTGTAGAAGAGCTAGAACAGGTAATTACAACAGATGAGGTCTTGGGGGCAATAGCGGCCACCCCCTCCGGTAAAAGCCCGGGGCCAGACGGCTTCACCCCTAAATTTTACAAGACATTTGCTCCCCTATTGACCCCCTTCTTGGCTAGAGTATTCAACTCTATATCAGAAGGCTTGGCGTTTCCTCCACAAACGCTTGAAGCCCACATTACTATTATCCCAAAACCAGATAAGGACCCTACTGTGTGCGCTAATTATAGGCCCATATCGTTAATTGGAGTGGACTTGAAAATATACGCCAAAATTTTAGCCACTAGGTTGAAGCCGCTTCTCCCCCGCCTCATACACCTGGACCAGGTGGGCTTTGTAAGTGGTCGTGAGGCAAAAGATAACACCCTGAAAACTCTGCTTCTTACCGACTATGCACGCACCCATGATGTCCCTCTATGTCTTTTGACGGTCGATGCGGAAAAGGCATTTGACCGGGTGGACTGGCAATTCCTCCAGATGTCTTTGAAACAGATAGGTCTAGGCCCCAAAATGCTATTCCGAATTATGTCCCTTTACTCCTCTCCTTCTGCTAGAATACGGGTGAACGGCTCATTATCACCCTCATTTCCCATCCATAACAGGACACGACAAGGCTGTCCTTTATCTCCCCTTCTATATGTCCTTGTTATGGAACACTTGGCAATTGCCTTGCGCAATAACCCTAACATCTCTGGTGTATCGATAGGCCCTATTCATTCCAAACTGGCTCTCTTTGCGGATGACCTACTAATGTTTGTAACCCAACCCCACCTATCTTTAACACATATTATGCAGGAATTCACGAGGTTTGGGAAGATGAGCAATTTCAAAGTGAATCATACTAAGTCAGAAATACTGAACATTTCTTTATCACAGGAGGCCCTCCGCCAAGTCTCCATCAAGTTTCCCTTTAAAACAGGCTCCACTTCCATCCGTTACCTCGGAATCCAAATACCCACAGAAAGGTCCCAATTGTTCTCTCTGAACTATGCTACCCTTCTGCTTAGAACCAAGACCGTTCTATCAAACTACACGAAAAAACGCCTATCGTGGCTAGGTAGAGTGAATGCTCTAAAAATGGACGTCCTCCCTCGGTTTCTTTACTTGTTCCAGACAATTCCCATTTCAATACCCTCCTGGTTCTTTAAGAAACTCCGCCAACTGTTCTCCTCCTTTATCTGGGCGGGGGCTCGTCCTCGGATACGCTATGAGACGCTGTCGCTTCCCAAGATTCGTGGTGGAGCTGGAGCTCCGGATGCCTCTATATATTATAGAGCAGCAGTACTAACACGTATAGTTAACTGGTTCCATCATTCCTCCACCAAATTATGGGTACAAATAGAGAGCCATCTCAATTCAATAGATCTCCGCGCACTACCGTGGACGCCTACTGAATTCCTAAAAGGGGGATTACCCTTGAGCGACCTCACCCGACAAACTATACAAATTTGGACCCGAATGAATTCCTCCAAGACCCTATCTCCTCTGAAAGGACCCATGACTCCACTGTTTGGAACTCCGGCTTTTCCACCAGCCCTACAAGTAGAGAGTTTTGGCCCTTGGTGCAAGAAGGACCACAGACGACTTGCCCAAGTTCTGCATTCAGATCCTTCTCTGACTCAAGACGTTCCCACCGGCCCACCTTCCCATGCTTCGACGCACTGGCTGCAGAGGCAACAGGTGCTATCTTTTATTCGAACCTTCCCATCCTTACCTGATGTACATACTGATACAACAGACTTGGAGAACATGCTGCTCCAGATTGACCCTCCTACGCATGTGGTCTCTCAACTATACTCTCTCATACATATAGTCTATAATCCTGACCTCCCCCCATACACACAGGCCTGGAGGGAAGAATTGGGTCACCCCATCTCACCTGTAGATTGGCAAAAATGCTTCATTTTGACTCACAAAATATCCTTAGCCTCCAAATCGCAAGAAAAGGGATTCAAATTACTGACCCGTTGGTATAGATGCCCCTCAACATTACGATGGATAAACCCGACACTCCCGGATACCTGCTGGCGTTGTTTGTCATCAAAGGGAACCCTACTCCACATTTGGTGGGAGTGCCCCCCTGTGCGGAGGTTCTGGCAAAAGATCCTCGATCTGTACTGCAGACTCATGGTGACCTCGGTTGCATCCTCTCCTGAGGTGGCCCTGCTATCTATGCTCCCTGGCCCGCTTAAATCGGTCAAAAAAGACGTTCTGCGTCACTTTTTAGCGGCAGCTAGAACGGTACTGCCCAGACATTGGAAGTCGACGAGCATGCCTTCCCTGGGAGATTGGGCAATTGAAGTGGACCAAATTAATAGTCTGGAACGGATGTTGTCGCAGGAAACGGGTAAGGAGGAACAATTTTCCAAGACCTGGACCTCGTGGTCTATCTTCCGCTATTCCGCTGAATTTATTCCATGGGTTACAGAGGACTCCACCAATGCAACTGTGTGACCAGGGTGGAATGTCTTTCTCTTAATATCTGTATTCCCTTTCTCCCTTGTCCCCTCTATTCCCACCCCTCTTTCTCTCTTTCTCCCCTTATATGTTACAACGCTATACGATTACCTAAATCATTCTCTCTAATCTCATCAGACAAGTAATGTGACACACACTGAGCTTCCCCATCAGAGAAAAAACATTTAGCACAGCAACAATAGCCCTAGCTTGTTTGCAATAGGTGGACGCCACTCAGTGAGTGGATAGTGGTGCTCACCTGCACTCTACTCAGTTTAGACGGTATAGCTACGCAGGCTAAATATCACACCAAATCAATAAAAGCTCACAAATTGCTTAAGACATAAGATGATATGTTACCAATATCGCAATGATATCTATTTCTACTTTTATGTGTTTTTGTATTACATTACTGTATACTGTACACTTTTTCTTTCTCAATAAAATAAGATTGAATTAAAAATATCATGGTCAATCGGGGGCCCTTGCACACGTGGGGCCCTAGGCTGCAGCCTAGACCAGCCTGTGCATTAATCCGCGCCTGAAGCAGATGAAGAAGACATTATTTATTTTTATGTAATTTGTACGGAAGTATATATTACAGGTGTGTCAGTTCATGCCCAGGTTTTGGACATCCGCAAGCATCTTTACTTTTGACCTTTAAGCTGCTCCCTGCTAAGTTGTAATTTTACCAATTGTTGTTTGTATAGGTATACATCCCCCCCTATAGCGGTTCCCATCTACCTATTCCCTTTTTTACCAAAAGCCTGCAGACTAGCCTTGAAAAAGGACAGAAACTTTAGGAGATTAGGATCTTAGACTTTAATGGGGTTTGGGTGGCTTGTTTGATGTCTGCAACTTTTTTCAAGTGTTCAGCGAATGGTCAGCGAACCAGACTTTGGTTAACTCATGACTAGTCCTAACATACTTCTAGGAAGACAATTAGTGTAGCGCTTAAAAAAAATGACGTGACACATATAGGAAATAAGGGGCAATAGAACATGTGCAACTGTGATAAACAATGTAAAAAAGTGGTAATAATAAATGTCCAAGTTCTTTACCCCATTTTATAGGGTGTGATTATTTGGATCTATTGCCCTTTATTTCATATATGTGTCACATCATGTTTTTTTAAGCGCTACACTAATTGTCTTCCTTTGTTTTGCTATTTATCACATTTGCTGTGTTAGCTGCTATTTTCTAAGGGCAGCGCAGAATTACTGTGCTTGTTACACCATTTTATTACTAACATACTGTACTTCTAGCCCTGTGGTGAAAATTTTTCAATGATACAGCACAGTAACTATTGTTAACCTAGGACAGGAAATGTGTTACTGGCAGGGTCACTTGGAGAAAATAAAGGGAAAAAACCTAGAAACCTAAGGCAGTCACCACATTTAAAGACTGGTAAACTGCTACAGCATATAAATGTTAGTTCTTTGATGTAGATACACTTTGGGCTTAATTTACTAAAATTGGAGAGTGCAACTTCTGGTCCAGCTCTGCTTAGTAGCCAATCAGCTTTTAGCTTCAGCTTGTTCAGTTAAGCTTTGACAAAAAACTGGGAGCTGATTGGTTTCTGTGCAGATCTGCACCTCATTTTGCCCGCTTCAGTTTTAGTAAATCCACCCCCTTAAGTTCCACTATTTTTATTTTAAAATGCCTTTTTAACTGCTTGCCGACCAGCCGCCGACGTTATACGGTGGCAGGTTGGCACTGCTGCGTGAATCGCCGTAGCTGTACAGCAGCCGTTTTAAGAGCTATAGTGCGCACGCCGAGGCGCGATGTCTGCCGGTGACCCACAGTTGCTTCTCGGAGAGCCAGAACGGGGATCTGTCAATGTAAACAGACAGATCCCCATTCTGTCTGAGAAGTAGAGAAAAATCAGCTGTTCCTAGTGATCAATAACACTAGGAACACTCTCTCTACTCCCAGTCAGTACACTCCCTTCACAGGGAACACATTTAACTGCTTGATTGCCCCCTAGTGTTAACCCCTTTCCTTGCCAGTGACATTTATTTAGTAATCAGTGGCTATTTTTAGCTCTGATTGCTGTATAAATGTCAATGGTCCCAAAAAAGTGTCAAAAATGTCTAATCTGTCTGTTGCAATGTCGCAGTCCCACTAAAAATTGCTGATCACTGCCATTACTAGTAAAAAAAAAAATTATAATAAAAATGCCATAAATCTATCCCCTATTTGTAGACGCTATAAGTTTTGCACAAACCAATCAATATACACTTATTGCATTTTTTTTTACCAAAAATATGTAACAGAATACATATTGGCTTAAACTGATGAAGAAATTTGTTTTTTTAATTTTTTGGGGGGGATATTTATTATAGAAAAAAGTAAAAAATATTGAGTCTTTTTCAAAATTGTCGTTCTTTTTCTGTTTATAGCGCAAAAAATAAAAACTGCAGAGGTGATCAAATACCACCAAAAGAAAGCTCTATTTGTGGGGAAAAAAAAGACATCAATTTTGTTTGGGTACCGTGTTGCACGACCGCGCATTTGTCAGTTAAAGCGAAAAACTGGGTAAATCCTTCCAGGGCTTAAGTGGTTAAACAACATTATCTGTTTCATTTCAATTATCTCATGTTATCAATGCAAGAAGTACACATGCCACAATTGTGACAGGTAGAAAAAGATGCTACAGTATCTGATTTTTCAAATATGGGCTTTGTAGTTAAACAAAAAATAATTACATGATTTCTGTAATGAATGTGATTGTTTCTAAAAGACAAACTGCAATTGAGGTAAAGCACATTTTCAATCCCCCTTACGCTGTTTTGTTCGTTTTAAGATTGGCTTTCACTTTGGTTTCTATAATGGCAAACCAGAATATCAGTTAATTCTCTGCAATCCAATGACAGCCATTAAGAAATAAGATGAGATGAGATAAAGACGAGCAGGATGTTCTGTAGTTTCCCGATAATGCTTTTCACAGGCACTTCTCGTCTCCCCTGAGATGAATACTAAAGCCTGCCATCAAGGAACTTTGATTATGGAACTGAGAAAGAGCAAACCAGCTTGATGAAGATAAGATTATGAAGTCTCAGATGTGTAACTTAAAATAGAAAGGCAAAATTAAATAAGGCAGATTCTTGGATGGAAACTTCCCAGTATAGTGCAAAGGCCAACTATCTTTTGTAATGGCTTGTGTACAAATCTTTTATAGTTGCATTATTGGATTTTTTTACTTATTGTGAGGCAGGCATCCATGCAGAACACAAATTCAATTTAATAGATCAAAAGCACAATCATCTATGTTGAGTGTACAGCACAATATAATGTTCTGTTACAGTAAATGTGTTCAAAACTTATATCACTGTAGATTTTTCTTTTTACTAAAGCTTCCAAAAGTGATTGAGATAGTGACCCAGGCACTAAAATCCTCCCATTTCTATTGGATGCTGTAAAAATCCTTTAAAAAATGCCAATTCTAAAAGACAACAGTGTGTCAATAAATTTGCATAGCTAGTAAACCTTACCATTTGGAGCAACTCTAAAAAGCTAACACTAATTAGTTGTGTGTTAATACTAATGAGTAAATATGTAAATTGTACAAAATAAAGAAAATAGTCATATCTTTGTCTGAGACAAGGTATTACTACTGCCAGTGGAGGGGATGGGCAGTAAGGGAAGCTGGTGAAAAGGGTGGACCTGGTAACATTACACCTTGGAGAAATGCCAGGGTAGTTGCCAATATGCACTGTCAGAACGTGAGGGTAAAAAGGACCTGGTAAACAGCAAGCCAAGTTAGAGAATATTATTATTGATTAGAAGATATATCCTTCAATACTAAGGATGAAGTTCGGGTTCATCACTACCATGAGTTTGAGGCAAATTAAAGCCTTAAAACGCTAGCCCAATGTGTTTCGACACTAGGAGGTCTTCAACTGGGGCAACTTTTCTTTTGCCCCAGTTGAAGACCTCCTAGTGTCAAAACGCATTGGGCTAGTGTTACCTGCACCCCACATTGCTTTTACCTTTTATTTTTGTGATCACTTTTAATGTACTGCGATTTGATATTACCAATAAACCATCCGGTTTGACCTGCACCATTTGAAGTTCTTCTTCCCTTTCCCCTTTTTCCATGTGTTGGTTCCTTGGAGCCCATGAAGAGTCGAACCTACAAACCATCGCTTTGACTGCAGGATATCTTGGAGATCCACGGACCGAGAGTTGGTGACATTCCATCAGGACTGGCCTGATTTCTACATCTGGATCACACTCCATGAGACCTGTCTAGCCTGTACGACCCCTCTGTCATATGACATTTGGGGTCCACCATATCTGGTAAGAGTATTCACTCTATTTACCCATTGAGAAGTGACTACAGACAAGCACTTTGCCACTCACACATGATGGAAGATATCCTCACGGGAGCAACCCTTGCTTCATAATACTGTGGACTTTGCACACTTCACTGATTTCAATTTATATTTTCTAGCCCACTGTTTTTTCCAGTTATGTTTTAGCTATGATACAATTACATGTTGTTAAGCCAAGGTTATTCCTTGATTGGAGTAGACATTAATTTTTCCAGCGTCACACTATTACTTCCACATTAGTCAACAACCAATCCAGTTTCCCTGATGAAGTCACATGTTGTGATGTAACGTGTAGGGCGTGGCCGGAAGCTCAATAAACCAGAAGTGATGCAAGGAGCGTGTTTTACGTGTGTTGCACACAGATAAGCTTGTTTATAACCATTTTAATGTAAGAGGCCAAATGGCATTTAATAAATTCCTCAATATTTTTACGTATTACACTATGGGAGGCTTGTTTTCTTTCACTCTCTCCAATGGTGAATGCTGAATGTCAACTATGGAATTTCAGAACTTGCAGGTCAACCTAGTCCATAATAGAGAGAAGGCAGCTCTCAACAGACCATGATCTACATCCAGAATCCCCCGCATGGACATCGGCTGGAAATACGGACGCCACACACCTGGTTCCACCACATGATATTGTTTTAAGGCTTATTTTTCTCCACATGGAGGTAAGCGTCTGTGAGCATTACGTGGCTGTTTAGTCACGAAGATCCACATCTTATAACATTGATGTCTATCAAGAAGATTTGTCACTTTTATTGACACTTATGATTGTCATCATTAATTGATAGCCCTGACTTGGACTTATCAAATATTCATTTATACATCTCTTATATTTTGGATATAGTTGATTGTGTTGATTTGCACACACTTATTTGGATTA
The DNA here is from genome assembly GCF_042186555.1 of Aquarana catesbeiana. Taxonomy (NCBI): domain Eukaryota; kingdom Metazoa; phylum Chordata; class Amphibia; order Anura; family Ranidae; genus Aquarana; species Aquarana catesbeiana. The sequence goes on from NC_133324.1 coordinate 417,578,483, forward strand.
TTTCACTGTATCAATCACGATTTAGAGTTTACTCTGAAATCTGCGCAGATCACTACCATTATTATATATTGCAGTATATTGTTTTTTCCAGGGTCTTTTTAAAATTCAGGGTGCTCAAAGAACAGAATTCAATTGTTATTGACCATAGGTTCTTCCTTTTGTTCACAGCATTCTGCTGTATTATTTGGACGATGATTAGTGAAAAATTTCAAAATGCTACTGACAGACATCTGGATTTGGACAAGCCTGTTTGTAGGATATATACTGTAACAGTATTGTGTACAGTGACTTGAAAAAGTTTGAATTCCCCTTGAAATTTTCCACATTTTGTCATGTTACAGCTAAAAATGTAAATGTATTTTATTTGGATATGTTATAGACCAACTCAAAGTGGTACATCATTGTGAAGTGGAAGGAAAATGATAAATGTTTTTCAATTTTTTTTTACAAATAATTATCTGCAAAGTGTGGCATGCATTTGTATTCGGCCCCTTTACTCAGATACCCCTAACTAAAATTTAGTGGAATCAATTGCCTTCAGAAGTCCCCTAATTAGTTAACAGAGTCCACCTGTGTGTCATTTCATCTCAGTATAAATACAGCTGTTCTGCGAAGCCCTCAGAGGTTTGTTAGAGAACTTTAGTGAACAAACAACATCATGAGGGCCAAGAAACACACCAGACAGGACCAGGATAAAGTTGTGGAGAAGTTTAAAGCAGGGTTGGTTTATAAAAAAAAATATCCCAAGCTTTGAACATGTCACGGAGTACTGTTCAATCAATCAACCGAAAATGGAAAGATTATGGCACAACTGCACTCCTACCAAGACATGGCCACCTAAACTGACAGGCCAGGCAAGGAGAGCAATAATCAGAGAAGCAGCCAAGAGGCCCATAGTAAATCTGGAGGAGCTGCAGAGATCCAAAGCTTAGGTGGGAGAATCTGTCCACAGGACAACTATTAGTCGTGCACTCCACAAATCTGGCCTTTATGGAAGAGTGGCAAGAAGAAAGCCATTGTCTAAAGAAAGCCGAAAGAAAGTCAAAGTCCAGACCTAAATCCAATTGAGAATATGTGGCAAGACTTGAAATTTGATGTTCACAGACACTCACCATCCAATATGACAGAGCTTGAGCTATTTTGCAAAGAAAGATGGGCAAAATTTTACACTCTAGATGTTTATTTGTAAAAAAATTTGAAAACCATTTATCATTTTCCTTCCACTTTGCAATTATGTGCCACTTTGTGTTGGTCTAATCCAAAATAATCACAATAGATTTACATTTTTAGTAACATGAAAAAATGTTGAAAATTGAAAGGGGTATGAATACTTTTTCAAGGCACTGTAAGTGCAATAGGTTCAGGCTAGTAGTATACTGAACCAGTCAAGGGTATATGTAATTGTATTATCTGTGGGCATATGTTGTCCCATTTTTTTATGTGTTACATCTTAATCAGTTTGTAAATAAAATATTTGAATTTTAATTTATGGCGATCTCGTGACGTGCCAATAAAGTCTGTTAATATAAGAGTCAGGCGGGGGATTGTTCCCATGTCCGGATCCCATATTTTATTGTAGCAAGGTCCCAGGCCTCCTTTGATCTAATGAGAACCTCAAGGGCCAGGGATAGCTGACATCCTTGTGAGGCATGGTGAGTGTAGAGTAGTTAAAGTTATTGGCCGCTAGACACTTCTTGAATGCAAAAGAAAGTTTTTTTCTCTTAACAAACTTTTTGGGGGAGAGAGAGTTATGACCAGGAAACCCTTAGGTAGTTGCAAGATTAATTGGCAGACTCCGTGACTTCAATAGGAGGACAGCCATGCAGGGAAAGGCATCCAGCAAGATGCCACATCTGCATGTGTAGGAATGCTGTCTCCTATGGTAACAGTTCCTAACACAAAGCTGAACAGTTCCTTTCTATTCCACTACAATCACTCCTTGTAGTTCTTCGGCCCACTGAGCTCCCGGTCTCTCACTAGAACCACTGATTCATTGCCACTAAATCCATTGAGCTCCTCCAATCTTCATGGTGGTATCTTCCTCAAGCGTTACTCCGCTTCTCTGCTGGGTCCCTAGCTTGGCACTCAAGATACCTCTCAAGCTTCACCCCCGCTGGCCTACTCGGTCCCTGGCTTGACACACAAGGCTGCTTTGCAAGTGTCACCTCCACTGGCTGGGTCCCTGGCTTGATACGGACTGAAGTTTCCCAATTCTTCACCGTCCCTAGTTGGTGAGAATGCTGCTCTGTTACTTGCTTGTTACTCACTGTGGTTCCTGGTAATTAGGCAGATAGTCCCTTACTGCCAACAGCTTCCCCTCTACCTCTGTCCAAGACAGGTTCTCCTGCCGGCAGAACCGTCACTTTTGGTTGGACTGCAAGGTGCAGTCCCAACCCTGCGCTGCTCTCTTGTTTCTGGATAGAACCTCAGACAGCCTAACAGCCAGATGTGCCTGGGATAAGCCGAATCTCTGGCCTAGCAGCCTGGCCAGTACAACACACTTCCACCCAGACAGCCATCCAGGTGGCACAGAACACAGATCACCTGACTCCACCCGAATACAAAGGCTCTCCCAGCAGGCCAAGGAAATCAAGAAAACCACTGCCCATTGGCTGAGATACCCCATATACCCATAACCTGGCCTTGCGTTGCCCTTCTCATATCTAGTACCACCAAGTACCCGACCACCTAGTGGTAGAAGAGAAAAGTGCAACAAGGCCAAACTTAGGGAGAAAGCAATAGATCTCTAACAATCAACCAGAATAGCTATTCCTGGCAAGTAAATGTGTGAGGAGCAACCCTGCCTAAACTCCAGGGTGCTACATTATTATTTGAAAAAAATAATTGCAAGCACAATTACTCACATTCATCTTATCCTCTATCCCAATAGTAAAAAATACAAGTAAAGCATACACTGGTTAGACTTATTATCCCTGATTAAAACTGTCCTGCTGCTGGCTAGTTTTACCCTACAATATCAACTGCGGTATCTTAAATCTTGTAGTAAATTCCCCACCTGTGCTGATTATCTTTTGTAAATATTGGCCTAGCTTTTCTCAGTAAAATTGGCCTACTGCTGGACAATCTTGCAGCCCACATGACACATATGTACAATGGCAAAGAGGGTGGGCTTTAATGCAGTACATATGTGTTCATGGACAGCTGAAGTTTCTGTGCTCTCCCAGCACAGTGACCAAGTTGTCATCTCTTGGTCTCTAATCATGATTAGGCTCCATGCACACTTAAGCTCATAAATGGCCATTTTTGGGAGTTTGGGCGTTTTCTTAACAGCCCATAAACTCCCCTCTATATTATCCTATGTGTCCATGCACACATGGACGTTTTTGGATGTTTATCAGCAGTAGAGTTTATGGGCTGTTTTCTGAACGTCATAAAAATCGCATTCAGGAGTAGTTTTTCTGACCACAAAAAATGCCAAACACTAATAGACGCCGATAAACATTGATAAACGCTCAAAAACGTGGCTCGCCAGCATTTTTTAACATTTTTGATCCATTGAAAAAAAAAATAAAAAAATAAAATGTAAAAAAAAACGCTAACGCGGAAAAATGCTAAATGCTAATAAACGCTATTGCAAAAACGTTAAAAAATGTTGAAAGACTCACTACAAAGCTACTGGTGTTTTTATAACATTATTTTAATGTCCAGTGTGCATGGAGCCTTAGGGGACATAGGGATGATCTCCTGATCATGTAGCCACCATGGCAGAAAATCACAGTGGCCACAGTTAAATTTGCAGAATTATGTACAGTAAATGACTGTTCATTTTACTGTATATGCTTAGAGAGGTTTTATTAGAAGTTAAAACAGCTCTTTAATATTATCTACAAAGTGTCAACCATCTATTTGATTGTTCATATAAAACAAAAGTTGCTCCTGTGTTTTTTTAATCTGATTTAAAATTTTAAATAATTTGTTAATCAAACTGCCTCATAAAAAATAGAATACCAATTGAAACTGTTCTGTTGTCCTTACTATTCCATGCATTAAAATCTTAAGCAGAATAGTGTTTGCAGACAACCAAATTTTGATAAGTGAGTTTTGAAAAACTTTCAATCCATGACTTGCAGACTGAGCAGGGGATTGTAAGGTAAGATTCTCCACCAACTGTGATATAATATGATTAGATACAAACTATACAGTGCCTTGAAAATGTATTCATAACCCTTGAAATTTGGGGATTTTATGTGATAGACCAACACAAAGCGGCACATAATTGTAAAGTGGAAGGAAAATGATCAATTGTTTTCAAGTAAATATCTGAAAAGTGTGACGTGCATTTGTATTCAGCCCTGTATTCAGTCAATACTTTGTAGTACCACCTTTCACTGCAATTACAGCTGCAGGTCTTTTCGGCGATGTCTCTACCAGCTTTGCACATCAAGAGTGACATTTTTGCCCATTGTTCTTTGCAAAATAGCTCAAGCTCTGTCAGATTGGATGGAGAGCGTCTGTGAACAGCAAATTTCAAGTCTTGCCACAGATTCCCAATAAGATTTAGGCCTGGACTTTGACTGGGCCATTCTAACACATGAATATGCTTTAATCTAAACCATTCCATTGTAGCTCTGGCTGTGTATTTGGGGTCGTTGTCCTACTGGAAGGTGAACCTCCACCCCAGTCAAGTCTTTTGCAGACTCTAATGCCGCGTACACACAAGCAGACTTTTCAGCATCATAGGTCCTACAGTCTTTCCGACAGACTTTCGACGGAGTTACTACGGACTTTCGAACGACCAGACTTGCCCACACATGAACGGACTAAAGTCAATTCAAAAGTCCGTTGGTTTGAATGTGATGACGTAAGAAGGGACCAGAATAAGGAAGTTCATAGCCAGTAGCCAATAGCTGCCCTTGTGTTGTTTTTTGTCCGTCGGACTAGTATACAGACAAACTGATTTTCCGACTGGACTCGAGTCCGTCGAAAAGATTTGAAACATGTTCTAAATCTAAAGGCCGTCTAATTTTTCAACAGCAAAGGTCCGATGAAGCCCACACACGATCGAATATTCCGGCAGATTCGTTCTGTCGGACCTTTGCTGTCGAAAAGTCCACTTGTGTGTTCACAGCATAACAAGTTTTCTTCTAAGATTGCCCTGTATTTTAAATTATCCTGGAAAATACTTAAGAACCCAGTGACATTGGGAGGAGTTGCTCTTCCAGATTTTCAGGACTATTATCTTGCATCCCAATTATCTCACTTCTATCATTTTGACAAGAACGAGCTACCAAGATACCAACTACTAATCTGTGAACACCCTAATAACCCTGCTCATACCCCACTTCAGTCAGTCCTAAAGGCCCCATCGACAGGACATACCCCCCAATACAAAGCAGGCATGTTGACACATCATCGAAGGGTGTGGCGGTTGGCACTACAAAAGCTTGGGACTCCACTGATTCATTCACACACCCCCCTTTGGTTCAACACACGCATGCCTGAGCTGTTGTCTATCCCAGACCCTGAGGTTTGGATACGCAACGGAATCTTGTATATACACCAGATTATGACCACCACGGGACTTAAAACATTCCAAACACTAAAAGACGAATTCTCACTTCCCAACCACCTCCTTTTCAGGTACTTACAACTTTGCCATGCTATACAAACTCAGTTTGCTGGTTCTAACCCATCCCTTATAGTCCCCTCCATAGTTGACACGATTACAGGTGCAGAGCCAGCCAAACTAATCTCTACTCTCTACTCCGCCATCCGTCTTCCCAACTCCGTAGCTTTGGCCTATAGTGCTAAGACTAGATGGGAGGTGGACGTTGGACTGATTGAGGATGAGGATTGGGATGAGATATTGGAAGACGTTAAAAAAGTTTCCCCTAAACTGTCAGACCGCCTAACACAGTTATATATTATACATAGGACATATCTGACTCCTCAGAGGTTAGTGCGCTTCAAACCCATGTATAATCCAGGATGCCGACTATGCGACTACACCCCGGGCTCCTTCTATCACCTCATATGGTCCTGCCCAACTATTCAAGCATATTGGATACAAGTAATACGCTTCCTGCACGATCAAATGGACTCCCTGGCTACCCTAGATCCTAAGATGTGTCTGCTCGGTCTGCTACCTGACTTAGATGCTGACAAACCCCTCCGTACCTTTTTACATGAAACGCTATTTTTGGCGAGAAAAGTGATTGCCCGTAATTGGATGCAGGCCCTACCCCCTACAGTCCAGTATTGGAAAAAAGAAATCAATGACACTCTCCCATATAAGAAGCTGATTTATGTACATAGAGGATGCCCGCTTAAATACGAGCAGGCCTGGAACAGATGGTTGGAGGATGGTGAAACATGTACTTGAAATGTTGTCATGTTCATCTCTTATCTTCTTCTCTCCTCTTCCCCCCCCCCCCCTTTTTTTTTTCTTCTCCCCCTTCTTCTCTATTATATACCGGCTTCATGTCCGATGGATATGTTATCCTATATCATGTAGATGACTTAATCTACTTATGTATATATTACTGATTTGGCCATGTTGGCTTATGTTATTTTATGTACCAAACATATATTTTCTCAATAAAGTTGGTTTTCTAATTAAAAAAAAAAAGATTGCTCTGTATTTGGCTCCATCCATCTTCCCATCAACTTTGACCAGTTTCCCTGTCCCTGCTGAAGAAAAGCCTCTCCACAACATGATGCTGCCACCACCATATTTCACGGAGGGGACAGTGTGCTCAGAGTGATGTGCATTGTTAGTTTTCCACCACACATAGAGTTTTGCTTTTAGACCAAAAAGTTCAATTTTGGTCTCATCTGATCAGAGCACCTTCTTCCACATGTCTGCTGTGTCCCCCACATGGCTTCTCGCAAACTCCAAACGGGACTTCTTATGGCTTTCTTTCAACAATGGCTTTTTTCTTGCCACTCTTCCATAAAGGTGAGACTTGTGGAGTGCACAGCTAATAGTTTTCCTGTGGACAGATTCTCCCACCTGAGCTGTGGATCTCTGCAGCTCCTTCAGAATTACCATGGGCCTCTTGGCTGCTTCTGTGATTATTGCTCTCCTTGCCCGGCCTGTCAGTGTATGTGAACAACCATGTCTTGGTAGGTTTTCAGTTGTGGCATACTCTTTCCATTTTCAGATGATGGATTGCACAGTGCTCCATGAGCTGTTCAAAGCTTGGGATATTTTTTTATAACCTAACCTTGCTTTAAACTTCTCCACAACTTTATCTCTGACCTGTCTTGGCCTTCATGATGCTTTTTGTTCACTAAAGTTCTCTAACAAACCTCTGAGGGCTTCACAGAACAGCTGTATTTACTGTATATTGAGATAAAAAATTACACACAAGTGGACTCTATTTACTAAATAGGTGACTTCTGAAGGCAATTGGTTCCACTAGATCTTATTTAGGGGTACCAGTGTAAAGGGGGCTGAATACAAATGCATGCCACATTTCAGATATTTATTTGAAAAAAAAATGATAACCATTTATCGTTTTCCTTTCACTTCACAATTATGTGCCACTTGGTGTTGGTCTGTCACATAAAATCGGTCATCCCTGTAACATGACAAAATGTGGAAAATTTCAAGGGGTATGAATACTTTTTCAAGGCACTGTATGTCCTAATAAACTATGCAGGTGCTTAGTGAGCAAGCTTAGTGGTCATATTATACCACAGAGGAGGAATGCCATCCCAAAATCCCCTGCTTCCACTGCAATGCAGGAAATGCAGATTCCCCCTTGGATCCCTTGCACTCATAAACCTGAGATCTCTTACTTCTCATACATAGTTCATATTTAAGCTGGTAAGATCTATTTATCAGTCCACAAAACAAACCAATTCACCCATGAGAATAAATTAGGGAATGGTGGCAAATATTTGTGCGAAAATTGCCTAATGTGCTGCAATCTAGGAGCAAATTAACTGCTTCATTCACTACTAGTTAAAAATGGTGGAAATCATAAGACGCTAAGCATGTCACCTACAGTATATAAGGGCAATCTATTTCCACCACACAGTTTATGTCTGTCTCAAAAATTTCTTGTAGCATTATTCCCCATTTTCAAAGTATGAATAATCGTCTTTTTCAATGTAAATTATAACTTAATAGAACACACATAGTTGATCTGACAGATAAAAACAGTACATAATGTGGCACTACCTCCGTAGGAGCCGCTTGAGTAATACCCAGATAGTTCTTACTACTTCACTGGCAGCCAGGCACAAGGAATTTTCTGGAGCTAGGCACACACTCACTAACGCTCGATGTAGTCAAAGACCAGTCTAGGGGTGTTGTTTTGTAGTTTTATTTTGGAGGAACTTGGATAAGGTTGGGGATTTGTAGTAGGATACTCCAGAACAAAACTATGCACTTTGGCCTGTACTCCCTGGAGTCACAAACTGATCCTCTCAGGCACAGCTCCCCTTCAGTCAGCTTTTCAGAAGCACCAGGGTCACTACTCTAATTTAGTTTTAGGCCCTCAGGTCGCCCACCTGAGACCACATGGCAGCAGGTGCCAGAGGCGGCAAGCCTGCCTTATTCCTGGCTGGTGCACTCCACTATCCGGGAAAGAACCCAGAGATCACATGTTCCCTGAATATATATTCCAATCCCAGCATGCTCAGGGGCACCTCCCCTGTAATTGTCTGAGACTGCTACATACTCGTGCTGCCCATTTGCCTAAAGCCTCATACACACGATTGAATTGTTGGCCAACAAAACTGTGGAATTTTGTCCAAAGGACGTTGGCCCAAACTTGTCTTGCATACACATGGCCACACAATTGTTGGCCAACAATCACGAACGTAGTGAAGTACTACGTTGTTTTTCAGCTCTTTAGCGCCACCCTTTGGGCTCCTTCTGCTAATTTTATGTTAGTAGAAATTTGGTGAGTGTTGATTCGCACTTTTCATTTTACACTTTTCATTTCGCGCTATTCAGTTCGCACTTTTCATTTTGCGCTATTGAGTTTGTTTCTGAATGGGCGTTCGTCAACCAGCCATGTTGCGTAATCGGAGGAGATAACGTGTTATTTATTATTGGCCTTGGAGTTATTGCTTTGACATTATTTTTTGGATTGAATAATGATTTGGTATATTTTCTATATTTTTGGATACATAGAATGTACTTTTTGGTTAAGTTCTATTGGCAGATAGCATGTAGAATTTGGTCTTCAGTCGAAGATCAACCTGGAAAACGAACACAGGTTAGGTACATCCTACCAACCCAGATATGCGCACAAGAGCATTCTTTGAAGGACGGTCCCCTCAGGAATACCCCTTCAACGACAGAGCAGTAATGCAAATTGCTGACCAAGCCCTTATTGGGCACCAACAGTACTGTCCATTCAAATTGGTACATCTTGGCTGTATTTTGTTCATAGGGGGTCTTCCAGAGCCCTGGAAAAGATTACAAAACAAACATCCTAACTAGCTAGATGCCTGAACAGCCATGACTCAGGTCAATGTCTCTCAGTAAATTTCAGCACCCTGGCTCTGCTAACCAAAGTCCTGGGCCTGAGCAGAAACACTCTTGACAGGGAATCCTTCCCCTGCTGAAAAGATAATGATCTTCGCAAAGTGTCCATGAACATAGCAGGAACCCTTCCCCTGCTGACGAAACAGAAATCTTTGCAAAGTGTCCATAAATACTGGTCCCACACCAGCGAGTATGGGCCAGGAACTCCCCCTACCTTGTGAAAAAGGAAAAGCATAGGTTGCATGACTTTTGCCCCCCTGAGGCCTAACTTCCATGAAAAATAGCTGAGACTTTCTTGCAGTTGGTGAACTTGAGGTTAAACAGCCACTCTCAGGCCACAGTGGTTGTTTAGGTGAACTGCAAGTCTCAGCCGATCCTGTAAGTGAAAGTAGAGCTCTCTTCCTCTTTCATTGCAGAGATGTAGGGAAAAAAAGAACAACTTGTAAGATGGGAAAATTGTACCTTAAATGTCAACACTTAACTGGTAACTAATACTCAGCCATAGCAACAGGAAGGGGCCTGATTCTAACAGCAACAGGATAATAATAGTCGCTCTAATTTTTTTAAGCAGTAAAAGTCTGGATGAAGAATTCTGATCTCTCCTTTTGTGTCTTGGACGGAGACGGACCATTCCCTGTATCTGTGGGCGTTTTTCACCACCAACCCTTTTCCATGTATTATGATTGCCCCAGACTCCAGTTCTGTTTGATGGACAGAAAGAATAATTCAGGGTTGGATTGACTCCTAAAGGGCTTTGGCATATGCATGACATCCCATACCTTTTTTTCACACCATGAGACCCTCTTTGCCTCGACTTCTTCCATGATTTTCCTGGGAACGTATGGAAAATCATACCCATATTCCAGAGCTACTCGCCTTTGGACTATCCTCTAGAAATGGGAGAATCTAGGCAACACATCAGGGTGTCTTTTCCCTTGCAGTACATACAGACTCACTTCCTTCTGTATGTACTGCTTGTATGCTTCATTTTGTGCTTGTACCCTGCAGAAGGTGAGAGGAGGGGAAAAATCAGGCCTTCTCTTCACATAAGCCTGCCAGCACCCCAGATTCTTGGCACACTGGATCAACTGGGCATTGTGCTCTCTCTCTTCACTGTTTAGCCTGGAACACTGGGAACCACTCAGTCTCCCAGTCTCCTCCAGACTCTGTCACCGACCTCCAGTCTCCCACCCCCTCCTCTAGGGACTTGAAAACATTCTCGAACCTCGGGACCCCGCATCCATGATTCCTAGCTCCACCTCTCCTGAAGAGGTCACAGACTTCAGATTCTGGACTTTCTGAATCTCTGCAGTGGATGTTGCAGCCAATTGGCTGTTTGCAGGGTTTGCCGTATTACATTATATACATTATATACATTACAAAATCAATATCCAAAGTGCGGCTCATCAGTCTAATCAATAGTATATTCAAAAACATTTAGTCAGCATTAATACCCAATAATCTCTCCATCATCAGGTCCACCGGGACTAGTCCCGGTACATCTAGCCACGGTCCCCACAACTTCTCAAACTTTCGGGTGCACCCCCTGTGCTGGTATACCATTTTCTTCATTCTGATCATGTTCCCAACTGCAGCTATCCACTCCTTGACTGTGGGAGGGTCCTCTGATATCCAATGCACCATTATCATCTTACATGCTATCAATCGAAGCCTAGTAACTGCTAGTCTGACACTTTCTTCCCATTCGAATACTTCAAGCACATTTAGTAAACAGTGTTTTGGGTTGGTAGGCAAAGACATCTGGAACACCCTATTAATGGTATCCACCACTCCACCCCAATAGGGATGAAGCTTCGGACACCGCCACAGAAGATGAATCAGATCTCCATGGTCTCTTTTGCATCGAGTGCACGTCGGGGTGGCTCTAAGACCCATTTGGTGCCGTTTGTGTGGGGTATAGTACACTCTAAAAATAAGATACAGTTGTGTTAACCTCTGCGATACATTAAGTGAACTCGTGGGCACTGCTTGTAAGATCTCCTCCCATTGGTCCTCATCTATCTGTCCCACATCTCTCTCCCACTTCTCCATCATTCTCAAGGGGTGTTTATTCATGAAGCCCTGCAGGAGCATATTATAGCATTGCGAGATAAAACCTTTTGTATTAGTAGCTCTCAGGACTAAGTTAAATAGCGGTGTAGGTGAAAGAGACCACTCAGAAGCAATGCTCTGAGCCTTCTCCGCATGTTTTAGTTGCATATAGTAGAACCTCATATTGGACAGCAAGCCGTGTCTTTCCTGCAGAGCCTCAAAAGATAGCAAAATATCGTTCTGAAAAATATCTCTAATAAATACCACCCCATATTTCTTCCATAGTGTTCCATGCTGTAACTGCGCTATTTCAGGGTAAGTCCCGTTTGACCATATCGGGCTAAAGTCAGTGTATCCTCTCACCCCCTGCAAGTATCTAATTTTGTTCCAGATTTTCTGGATAAGGTTGTAGGTCGGGTATACCTTATTTGTTTTTCCAAAGGCTAGAGACTCAAGTGCCGAAGGCACCAAATCTCGCTTTACCGTATATAGCATCACAATCTCAGAGGAGCTGCGAACGATACTCGACCTATCTGTCTCTCCACCCATGATCCCTATTAGGTGCTGAAGCTGGGCTGCTAAGTAATAAAGCCATGGGTTCGGTAGGGCCAATCCCCCCTCATCTTTAGGACGCTGTAGGTGCTCAAGTTTTATTCTGGGAGGGCGATTCTTCCAGATTAACAGACGGAAGAGGGAGTTTACCATTCTGAATGTTTTCAAGGGGACCACCACTGGAGAATTGTGAAGTATATACAATAGCTGGGGCATGAGGATCATCTTGATCAGATTCACCCTTCCCGCTATCGATAAACACAGTGAGTCCCATGTCTTAATCTGGTCTCGGAATTTCTGCAGTAATGGGGATATATTCAATTTCCCATATTCTCTCACCATCGGTGTCACTTGAACCCCCAGATACCTAAAGGATGTAGACAGGGGTATGGAGTTGTTAGTGGGTGGCTTGCCCCTTCATCTAGTAACATTAAGGAGGATTTTGTCCAGTTAATCAGGAGTCCCGAGTAAGTACCAAATTCCGTTATTGTGGCCATGGTTTCCCGAAGAGAGTCTTCGACATCTCCCAGCAAAATCATAGTGTCATCCGCATAGAGCATCAATTTCTCATGCCTGTCCCCATAACAAAAGCTCTCAATACCCGGGTGATCTCTAATTTTAATGGCCAAGGGCTCAATGGCTAACGCAAAAAGCAGGGGAGACAAAGGGCACCCCTGTCTCGTACCCCTACCTAGCGCGAAGTCCAGAGACATTCTGCCCGACGCTCTAATGGCTGCCTGGGGACTAAAGGAATAATGTTAATCGCTAGTGCAATCAGCATTGTTGCTTAACAAAAAAATAAAATAAATTATTACAAAAGTGTTTGATAAAGCATTCAATACATGCACATATATTAGGGTAAACAATATAACATGGTTTAAATAGTGCAATCAGACATGTACTAATCTATCAATTAACATTATTCCTTTAGGACTCTCATACATAGGGTACACTCCTGACAGATAAGGAGGTAATTAGTCCTCTCTGTGCCTCAGAAGAGGCACCATGCTGTTAAGTAACCATGCTGATTGCATTATCAATTTACATTACTACTTTAGGACTCAGTGTTTTCCCTTCTCCCCTCCCTCTTGAGATCACACTCATACATAGGGTACACTCCAAGAGAGATAATGAGGCAATTAGTCCTCTTTGTGCTTTAGAAGAGGGTGGAGTTTTGTATCTGTTTCTCTATAGATGTTTTTATTATTTCATTGTAAACTTGCCATGACTAAGGCTCAGGCCGAAATGCGCCAGCTGTTGCTTTTTAATGCTCATATGTAGCCAATACATTTTGTATTAAGGACTTAAATTGCTGGCTCTTCTCTCTTATATATTGTATTTAGTGTGAGAAGACACACTGAGCCTTGGCACCTGTGCTGCAGACTGCACACTAGGATTGAATTGCTTCTGCTGAGAGTGCTGTACCTTTAATTTTTCTTCACGGTTTTTTCAACACTCTCTTTGGTTGTTGCCACCAGCAATTGCTGTAAGAAGTCTAGTTTCAAATCCTGGACGAGCCCCCAAATGTAGCGCTACTCCCAAAGCTGCTGCTTAAATATTACCCATATAGTCCTTACTTCTTTAATGGCAGCCAGGCACAAGGTATTTTTCTGCAGCCAGGCACACACACACTTAGGCTCGATGCAGTCAAAGACCAGTCTAGGGGTGTTGTTTTGTAGTTTTATTTTGGAGGAACTTGGATAGGGTAGGGGATTTGTAGTAGGATACCCCAGAACAAAACTATGCACAGATTGAGAACTCTAGCTGATCTAGAATTTAGCAAAAGTTGAAGTCCCTTGCAGAGAGCAGATGGCAGACTTCTCCTTTGTAGCAGTACAGAAATAAGGGCCATGAGCAAAGTCTCTTGTAATGAAGGACAGGTAGACAAAGCTCTTTGAATCACTAGCCAGTGATCCCTTTAGTTGGACCCTTAGCTGACTGTACTAGCACAAAGGGGTAGCCAATTAGAACAGCCCCTAGATCTTTGGCCTGTACTCACTGGAATTACAAACCGATCCTCTTAAGCACGGCTCCAGTTTAGTCAGCTTTTCAGAAGCACCAGTGTCACGCCTCTAATTTATTTTCAGGCCTTTAGGTCACCCACCTGAGACCACATGGCAGCATGTGCCAGGGGTAGCAAGCCTACCTCATCCATGGCTGGTGCACTCCACCATTTAGGAAGGAACCCAGAGATCACATTTTCCCTGAATATATAGGCCAATCCCAGCATGCTCAGGGGCACATCCCTTGTAATTGGCTGAGACTGCTACATACCCATGCTGCCCATTTGCCTAACTCCCTCCCATGCTCCAGAACGCTCTACTAGTTTCTAGAAGGTGGGAGGAGTCCAAACAAACTCAACAGCACCAGAACACATGAGCAGTCCTAACTAATAAATTACAGCATTCTGTTAGGCAGACTTGCTGAAGATAGATTTGCCTCTAGCCTCAACATTAGGCAGAAGAGCAAATTACACTAACCTAACTATTTACATCCTAGCACCTATACTAGGAGGGTGCTACAATAACATTCAATAAAATGCCAAGGGGCACTAGAACCAGGTCCACCAACAGGCCCAGATTATTGTAAAGGTCAGGTAGGCCTGTATCATGTTGAAAAGGTTTGCAAACTTAATACAAATACAAACTAACATTCCCTTTTGTTCCATCTTGAAGAGAATTTGCCACAGATCTTAGCAAATGAGAAGAAGCACTGCTGGCTTCCATCGTCTAATCATATGCAAGCAAAAATGCTTTTTTTAAATTTTAATACACATGATTGGGTATTCTCTGTAAAGTGATATTTCACCACATTCACAGAGCCCTGGGGCAAATTCCCTTGCAAAGTGCAACTTTCCTTGCAAAGTGAACAGCCTATTTGCTCTTATTAAATCAACCGCACTGCAGTCAATGTGCTGAGAATCATGAAAGCATTGAATTAGGAAAAAAACTCAAATTAGGTCATGCTTGTTTGTGTAATAAACATAACTGTGACTTTCATATAAATCCCACATGTCAGAGTAAAAGAAGACAACCCTCATCTTGCAGCAGGCAGATGTTCCTTTCAAGAAGGGCTTTACTCTAAAATATCCAAAATATAGTGTAGTGACAGCCATGCTGCAAATAGAATATTTAGACAGCACGCACTAAAAGTTTCCTCAGTCCTAAAAGAGCTGTGATCATTGCTACTCTAATTAAGGTGAAGTTCCTGGAAGAGTGGTTTTCAAGAATTTGCATAACAAGGCTGATTTTTTTTTTATATAAATACTGAAAATAATTCAATAACAATACCATATAGCAGAGTCTTTGAAGTTTTCTGGAGATGAATCTCGACCTTATTTAAGTTAATACAGTCAGTCATGAAATTCGTATTAGCAAAATGTAGAACTACCTCCTTGCTAAATGCACATCTTGTGCTTTCCATGTCATTATTTTAGTCAGACATCAGGTCTTTTTCTGAAAATAATAATTTTAAATTAGCCTCCCATTGATTCAGGCTTAAATTTAAAGATGTTATGTAGAAATTTGTCTATGACTTATCCTCTTTACACCGTGGGCAGAAACAGGTAAGCTGAACACGAGAAATTTTACATATGCCAGCTCACTGCTGCTTCATTCTTTCAGAAATGTCATGCTGAGAATGTCAGTAACAGAGATTCCTGCTCATGGGTAATGCTTTATCACAATGTCATATTTCTGAAGACATAACATCATTCTTAGCAGTTGTTCTGGTGCTGATTCCCAGCATTGCTGCATCATTATTTCAGGTGCTTTGTGATCTAAATTCCAAATCTACTTGACATGCATGTAGATGTAGATAAAAATACATATTCACACTCAACACAGTGAAACATCACACGTTTAGATCTTGCATAGCTGATTTATGCAGATGTGGATGACCTAGATATATTTTTTTGCAATCTTACACCATGGTTTATTTACAATAGCAGAGACATATCATAATAGTTGTTGTGTGATGTGATGTCATAGTAATAGCATTGCTCATTGTTATCTCCTTGTATTAGATATGATTTAATAGTGTGGCATTGAAATTTTTATCACATGACTTGCTGGAGCAGAAGACAATACAGAATACAGATAAAACCTCTGTATCCCCTGTGTCTGCACAATAAACTGAAGGTACTAATGTATTTGAAAGATATGCGTAGTGGTTTTGTATTTTTTCATTGTGTTTAAAATGAAAAATCAGGTTTCCTTTTTTGTTTTTTGTTTTTTTTTTCTTTTTTGGTTATGTTAATATGAAATGTTACATATTAATATTTTGCATTTTCATTTTGAGCCAGCAGGTTTCATGTTTTTCTGTATCAACTTATACCCTGCTGAAGACCTATTCTAAACCCTGGTATACATATACCTGCTAAACTGTCTAAATTTTGGTACGTGGTTACCGCTGTCTGTTCAACAGAAGCCGGACTAACAACTGGCTACTGTCGAAGGACCCTGCTGGAAAACCAACATTTGATGGCCAATGGCTACAAGTCCCCCCTTTTAGAATACAATAGAACAGTGGGAGACATCCCTGCATCAGCATTGCTTGTGTTGATGCAGGGATATGTCACTTTTTTTTATTCCCAGTAGTTGAATGAAAAAACCGTACCTGTATACCCAGGTTTGGTTATAGAACCCAATAGTTTAAGCTATAATTTACACAGATAAATGAATGAGTGAGAAAGAATGACCGTGCCCCTGGCAATCAGCGGGGGCGCCATGGGACAATGCAAAGGGCGCTTACCCCTTTCTCTCTCTTCCCAGGTTTCCATTGGCAACAGCAGAGGAGAACCTGCACAGCAACACCACTCTTATTGGCAAATTTTGGCAGGCTGCAGCAGTGGCAGCAGGAGGGTAGAAATAGCACTGCTCTCCTGCTCCCGCGGCCACCTGAGGAGAACACCCAGCTGTGAGGAGCATCAGTTTGCAGATCATCAACATGGAGGAGTTGCTGCAGCGTCTTATCTTCAAGGCGGAGTGTCATGCCGTTGCGGAGTGGCTCAGAAAATGCCTAGAAGAAAACGTTCCCTTGGGTTCTGCCTGTGTAGTCCCTGAGCACGTTCAGTCCAACCCTGTGCTAATGGAAATGGAGCTTATGGAAGGTAATGGCGCTCCAGCTCCACCGAAGCAGCGTTTGGCAGAATGACAGGGGAAAAAGGTTGAGAAGAGAAGATTCTCCCTCTTCTCCTGTCATAAATACAAAAAATAGGCAGTCACACTTATGCAAGAAAGCCAGGAGTAATACACCTCGGCTGCAGTGGGCATTTCTGAACATGTCAGTGAGATGGCCTCACCTGGGCAGTATAGCAATGTGGACAGTACTCCTAGTGAGATTTTAAATATTATTTCACTGTCTGAATTGGGTAAAGCAATTGTTTCTTTGGCCAACATGCTTGCAAATTTGCAAAAAGCAAATAGTATTGGTTCAGTATGGAATGGTGGTGTTAACCCTTCAGCTGCCGCTGATAATCATGTGAACAGTTCTCCTGTTTATGTTAATACTAAATTTAAGTCTGTTGTTCCTACTAATTCTTCTGTTTTTGTTAATTCTAACAAATCTACTTTTACTGCTGATATTAGAAGTTTGGTGCCAGTAATGAAGTCTCATATACCTGAATCTTGCTTTAAAGAGGCTCTCCCGGGGGGCGTGACCAGAAGCCGTCCTGGATGGAAGCCTGATTCTCCTGCTCTCTCTCAGCCCATGAAACAACAGCGCATTGGGGATGTTTCGCTGCTTCCACATGGGTAAATCCAGGACCACCAGATCCACAACAGCCAGGGGGTCATCCTTACCCCCACCAGGATCCTCCACGGACCTCCGGTCCTTCTTTCCACTGACGGACATGCCTCTCAGTGGAGCAGACAAAATGGCGCTGGACACCTCCACGGCCCGCTCCCGGACCTCCGCTCAGTTCTCCCCGCTGCCTCATCCACCGCACCGGACCTCCACGGATCATACGCCAGATCCGATGGGCGCCACAGTCCTGCCTTCCCTATCTGGAGCGGTGAGTCCTCCCTACAGTTCTGCTTCTCATACAATGCGCCATGACGGGCCCCCCCCTTCAAAAATACACACAATGCTCAGATGCATTCCCTCGCTTGCTGAGGATGGCATCAGACACCTGCTTCCATGGAGCAGATCCTGGTTCCCCAACTCCCTCAGACCTCTAAGTGGACTTTCTGGCCCTACCAGCTCCTATGTACCCAGCCAGCCAGATGCTACAAGAGCCTGTAATGAGTCCAGCAGCCCTCTGTAATACAGAGCTTAAACCACCACCCTCCAAGGCCCAGAGACTGGCCCTCCCACAGGCCCCCAGCTCCCCCAGAGAACGAGCAGTATCGCCGGCCACCTATGCACAGAAAGTGTGTCCCCCCAATCCCCACCTTCAGGGAGTCGGGACACTGGGGGTCCCCCTGCTTGCTCAGGCATCAACCTGGGGAGAACCATGGGACTCGCCACCAAGACCAGCACACCAGGCCCGGGGCCTCGCTACCCTTAGCCCTCAACCTTTGCCATCCTGCACATCCCCAGCGCAGCGGACCTCAGTGCCAGCCCACTCCCACCCTGCACCTTCACAATGGCAAACATACTTGCAGGCGATCCCCACTAAAGAGGACTTTAGACAGCTGATAGAGGACGTAAAGTCCACATGTCGCTCAGAAATACAAGTACTCCAGTCAGGCCTTAAACACTTAGCAGATAGAGTGGAAATGGCTGAAGAAGAAATTCAAGAAACTAAGCTAGCGGTCCACAGTTATACAGTTCGGCACAGGAAGACGTGCCGGGAGAAATGAAGGCTTTTTTTGAACAGCTAAAGTTAACCCCGCTTGGGGGCGTGTCCAAGATGGTGCTGGGAGCAGACGTGTGTTAGCTGAGCTCCCGTCTCCGGCCATCAATCCTACAGCTATCCTAGTGTGAAGGATTGCAAATTTGGACCTTATCGCTTCCAGAAGCTTTGGTGGGTGGATTGGGCGATGCCCGCGGGCAGGAAATCGAGCCAGCACAGGTACAATAGCACCCCGGTGAAGACCCGCTCTGTCCCGAGATCCGCCGCACACGAGGCGTCCAAGATGGCGTCGCCGGCAGCTTCCCCTCCTGACGGAGCTATACAGACGGGCTCCGCGGCTTTCGACGCCCTAATGCTGGCCATAACTACTTGCCAGGCGACTCTAACCACTAAAATAGATCACGTACAGACAGAGACTGCCCTTATCCGTAGAGACATGGAAAAGTTCAGGGACCGTGTAACTGAGGCGGAAAGACGTGTGTCAGATATAGAGGATACACAGAGGGAACACCATGCGGATATCCAGGCCCTGAAGCTGAAAGTCAAACACCTGGAAAATAGACCTGAGGACGCGGAGAACCGCAACCGGAGGAGCAATCTGAGGATCCTTGGCCTTCCTGAGGGTGCTGAGGGGGCTGATCCGGTCACATTCATGGAGGGGCTCCTGCCTAAACTGCTTCCCAAGGCCGCCTTTTTTCCCCATTTCTCTATAGAGAGAGCCCATAGGATGCCAGCGACCAGGGGACCTCCGGGAGCGCCACCGCGCACCTTCATATTCAAGCTACTGCACTACAGAGACCGGGGCACGATCCTCCGTGCAGCCAGGTTACAAGGAGACCTGAAACTTGGACATGCAACCCTGCTTATATTCCCGGATTACTCGGTGGAGACCCAGCGCCGCCGCAAAGCATTTGATCAAGTCAGAGCTATGCTAAGACAAAAGGGCGTGAAGTACAGCATGCTCTTTCCTGCCAGGCTAAGGGTCCAGGATGGGGAGAGAGTACAATTTTTTACATCGCCCAGGGATGCTGCAGTGTGGGCTGAGACCCTCCGCCCCTGAATTCCGGTCTCGCTGATTTGCTTATGTGCTACCCCTCTGACTTAAAGGGGTTGTAAAGATGTTTTTTTTTTTTTTTTAAAATAACAAACATGTTATACTTACCTTCACTGTGCAGCTCGTTCTGCACAGAGTGGCCCCGAACCTGGTCTTCTGGGGTCCCTCGGCGGCTGTTTCAGCTCCTCCCCGCAAGCATTTACCACCTTCATGTGGTGAGTGCTTGCGGGCGCGCTCCCGTGATACAGCCGGCGGCTATAGCCGCTCGCTGTATCACTCGGCCCCGCCCCCCGGCGCGCCGCGTCATCGGATGTGATTGACAGCAGCGCGAGCCAATGGCTGCGCTGCTTTCAATCCATCCACTGCAGCCAATCAGCGACCAGGCTGAGCTGCAATGAAGCTGACGAGGACGAGGAGCGAAGATTCGAGGCGTCAGGTAAGTAAAACGGGGGGGGCTGGGGCGGCGGTACTGTCAAAAGTTTTTTCACCTTAATGCATAGAATGCATTAAGGTGAAAAAATTTTTACCTTTACAACCCCTTTAACCCTAGGATTAGCACTTCACATGTGCCTACAGGAATGCGGGATTGATCCTTTCTGCTGACACTCCTTCATACGGGCGCATATGCGCCATATAAAGTTGGGGATAACTAACCTTAATGCAGCAGCACCCCCTGGTGGTTGGTCTGGGCGCTCACGGTCCACATTAACTCATTGCACCACTCAGGGGAGGTCACGCGACATGTTTCAGGGAGAATCTGGGACATCCCCCTCTGACAATGCTTACCCCACGGAGGTTCCGGGGGAGGGGGGGTGGAGGTATCCTCTTCGTCGATGGAGATCCTGGAACTTACCAAATAATTCAGTATTTGCCTGTCCACATCTTTTTTCCCCCTGCTCTGGATGGCTCCGACTGACCGGGGTACTGAACTGGCCCGGGACTCGCCCCCCCTCCACCGGTCGCCGTGACGCTCTTCCGGATTCGGTGCAATTGCATACTCTCTTCTCTTATCCCTCCTCTTACACTGAAGGGACTTTTTCTTGTTGATGTTTGGAGAGGAATGGAGGGGAGGGGGGATACGGACCCTGTCTCTGGAGTCGTCTGGCCAGGACTTCCTATGCATGATATCTCCTGTTATAATGGGGGGGCATAGAGTAGGCCCAAGCTATAATATAATGTTGGCAGGGGTAGCCATATGATATGCCACTTCAGAAGTTTAAGTAAGCGCCCCCGGGGACCCGGGTGATTCACACTAAATTATCCTTGCCGGATAACAAGAAGCTAAATTGCCAGTGAAAGGCTGAGCGCCAGTTGCACATTACCCTCATGTTGGCTCTGAGCCTTCCCCTTTTTTTGTTGGATGGGAATAAGGCCCCTCTTACTATGTTGAGGGGAGGGGCGGGGTGGGGGGGGGGACGTTTGGTTCAAATGGACTGCAGTTGCAGACCCACTTATGTTGTTTATTTTATTTTGTTTTTACGTTTTTTTGTTCATGACAGTGCTACAGGCAGACTACCTGCAAAACATTCCATGCCGCTTAGGGTCCTGTTTTGGCCTACCCGGGCCCGGACCTTGGTCAAGGAGCTGGTACCTCCCATAGATCCTACTATAATTTTGAGCCGCACAGATGACCTCCCTTAGAATGCTCTCCTGGAACACACGGGGTCTAAACTCTCCGGTGAAGGGTTCATTGGTCTTTCAGTTTGTTAAAACTTACCGGCCCCACTTGTGTGTGTTCCAGGAGACACATTTGGTGGGGAAGAAGACTTTTAGTCTTAAAAAACCGTGGGTGGGGTATCATTATCACGCGACACACTCTTCTTTTTCAAGAGGAGTAAGCATTTTAATTCTTAAGACACTCCCCTTCAAGCTCCTTGGCCTGGCTCTGGACCCGGGTGGTAGATATGTGGTGTTACATGCCCTGCTTCACAATGTTCCATGGGTTATTGTGGGCCTATATCTGCCGCCCCCGGCCTCCCTTCAGATACTGAACCAGATAACTGCGAAAATAGCGGAATTTTCTACGGAAAACGTAGTAATCTTGGGAGATTTTAATCTAGTACCGGATGCAGGTCTGGATAGACTGACCCCCACTGGTGCGACCTCACAGGGGCTTGCAGAGTGGGCGGCCACCTATGGTATGTTTGATCTGTGGAGATGGAAGCACCCTCAGGAAAGGGCATATACCTGTCACTCTGCGTCGCACAGAACCTTCTCGAGAATTGATTTGATTTACGCGGGGGGTTCTGTCCTGCCTAAAGTTCGGGAAATTGCAATTCTCCCCCGGGGAATTTCGGACCATGCCCCGCTTCTCCTGGATCTGGATGCCTCGACGGCCCCATCTGATAAACTCTGGCGCCTGTCGAGGTATTGGATCTCGGATGTGGAGGTGGAGCCGAAGTATAGACAGGAGTTGGAGACATACTGGGTGGAGAATGAGGGATCTGCTTCGACGGCCTCGGTCTGGGATGCCTTTAAGGCGTTTACTAGGGGACAGTTCCAGACCATTATCTCAGGGGTTCGTAGAGACAGGAGAAAAGAAACTTACATGCCTCGAGGTGGAGGCGAGAAGACAGGAGGCTCTTTATGTTAGCTCCCCTGACCCTCAGGTATACGGGAGATTGCAGGAGCTTCTAAGAGAGACCCTCATGGTACGAACTTCATTAACCCAAAAGAAACTCTTGCACCAAAAACAGAGGATATTCGAGCAGGGAGAGAGGACAGGCCGCCTGTTGGCGTGGCTCTCTAGAGAACACTCGGGGGGGATGTCGATAGGACAAATTTGTGATGATGGGGGATCTGTGCTCACCTCCCCAGTGGACATTAATAAGGAATTTGCCTCCTATTATCAAAACCTATACCGCTCCAGGGCGGATTATGACCCTGCAGAGCTGACGGCTTACCTAAACAATATTGACATACCGACCCTTACCCCTACATATGCTAATAAATTAGACGCACCCATTAGTGTTGAGGAAATTCTAAAAGCACTAAAAATGATGCAGACGGGCAAAACCCCTGGCCCAGATGGCATTCCAGTCGAACTTTACAAAATGTATGCAGAACAGCTGGCCCCCAAAATTCAATCCCTATTGTCGAAGTCTATGGCTGCGGAATCTATCCCTGACTCTATGTATGAGGCGGTGATTGTGGTCATCCCCAAGGCAGGAAAGGACCCGACCCTATGCTCGTCCTACCGCCCCATCTCTCTACTTAATGTAGATACTAAAATTCTGTCAAAAATCCTTGCCAACAGACTAAATATGGTGATCACGGCCCTAATTCATCCAGACCAGACAGGCTTTATGCCTGGCAGGGGAACAGACATCAACATTCGACGACTGCACACGCATATAGCCCTGGCTGAGTCGAGGGGCTCGGGAGTGGTGGCCTCACTCGACGCGGAGAAAGCGTTCGACTCCGTCGAGTGGGGCTACCTATGGGCGGTCCTTACAAAGTTTGGCTTTGGGCCTAAATTTTTGACCTGGCTCCGACTACTGTATGCCAGACCTACGGCTCGCATCCGCACTAATGGCACCCTCTCGGACAGATTTTCCCTCGAGAGGGGCACGAGGCAGGGGTGCCCACTCTCCCCGGCCCTCTTTGCTATGGCACTCGAGCCGTTAGCCATCTTACTTAGAGCGGACGAAACGGTCAGGGGGATACAGGTGGGAGCTGTCACCGAGAAAATTTCGTTATATGCGGATGACTCCCTCCTGTAACTAGGGGATGCCTCGGACTCCCTGCAGGCAGCTCTGGCCCTTTTCGACACATTCGGTCGATTTTCGGGCATTCGCATTAATTGGAACAAATCGATGCTTTTTCCCCTTTGCAGTTCCCTACCACTTATAGACACAAATACTCCATTGAAGTGGGTGGAGGAGTTCACATACTTGGGAGTACGGGTGGGGGGTGAGTTAAAGGGGTACCTAGACAGGAATGTTTATCCATTATTGCCTCAGCTGCAACAAAAGTGCTCCACCTGGAGGTCTCTCCCCCTGTCCCCGGTTGGTAGGGGGAACCTATTGAAAATGATCTACTTACCAAAATTTTTATATTACTTTAGGCAAACCCCAGTTTTGATACCTAAATCCTTCTTTCGTAGACTAGAGAGCGTGGTGATCTCTTTTATTTGGGCGGGGAAAGCGCCAAGGGTAGCTAAGGCTATATTGTACCTTCCGCTATCTGGAGGTGGACTAGCCCTGCCAAATTTCTTAATATATTACTGGGCGGCCATCCTAGTGACGGTGAGGTGGTGGTTTTCACAGCCTCGCCAAAACCCGGCTGTTACATTGGAGGCGGCGGTTATGGGATCCTATGCGGCGCTCTCCAATCTCCCGTATAGAGGAATAAAAGCCACTCCTGCTGTTACAGGCCCCATGAAAACCACCATTCAAGTCTGGAGGTCCTCTAGGGCAGCTTTATTACAACCAGCCACTGTGTCCCCACACACCCCATTGTGGGCTAACCCTACGCTCCCGCACCTCTTCACTGTCCCGGACCCGGCGACATGGGCTAAGCGAGGCATCACTAAATTAAAACAAGTAATGTCAAGGGGAAGAGTACAGTCGTTTAGAGAGATGCAACAGGCCCATAATCTACCAAACTCCTTCCTTTTTAGATACATGCAGTTGCAGCACGCCCTCAAGGCCCAGTTTCCTGATCGGGTGGCGCTCGAACCGGATTCAATCGAGCATCTCTTGATCTCGGGGATGCTGGAGAAACCCCTGTCTTCTCTTTATTTGTACTTAACAGTGGCCCACAATGTTAAAACTGACAGAACCAGAGTCAAATGGCAGACGGATATTCCCTCGCTGGGGGAGGAGGAATGGGAGGAATGCCTGTCCACGTTTATCCCGTCCATGATTGCAGCCAGGGATAGATTTATTCAACTAAAGTTTATCCATAGAGCCTACTACACGCCCCAGCGACTAGCACAAATTTACCCTGAGAAGAGCCCTACCTGTACTAGATGCGAACTAGAAGTGGGAACATTTTTTCATATGGTCTGGTCCTGTCCCAAGCTGCGCCCATATTGGACCGCAGTGGCAAACAAGCTGGGGGTGGTATGTGGAGCGGAGGTACCAGTGGACCCCTCGGTCCTACTACTCAGTCATTTGGAAGACATAGAGGGAGACCGATACATTAAACAATGCTCAACATACTCCATATTCTATGCAAGGAGAGAAATACTCCTCAATTGGAAGAATAAAGAGGCCCCTACTAAAGGTGCATCGGAAGCAGCGGTAAATAATGCACTGCCGCTATACCGTTTAACCTATGAGAGCAGGAACTGCCCTCAAAAATTCGACAAAGTGTGGTCAGGCTGGATAGATGCATGTGGTTGACCCCAGGTGCTGGGGGAGACCCCAGGCATCTATATTTCCCTCCCCCCCACCCTCTAATCTGGGAGGTGGTAGGGTTGACTGATCAATAGCACACTGATGTTGTATCTGGAGATCCTCTTAAATTACCCCATCAAGGAAAAGCTATATGAAGATAACATAATTCTCAACCTGTATAGGCTTAGGCCCCGGTTACGACTTTGATCAAGATTATCCTTACAATATTATCATATGGAATGAAGGAGTATAAGTTTTATACATGTACCGCTATAAGTGTGTAGTCTACTAACTCATGATGGATCCTCAAATAATGCTGACATTGTTTGTACTGTCTTAAGTGTTTAATAAAATAAAAAACTTTACTGTTAAAAAAAAAAGTTAACCCCGCTTGGGAAAGAGGATCAGGAAATGTTGGAGGCCCCTCTGACACTAGTAGAGTTACAAAGGGTTGTGGCAGATATGGCTAACCAGAAAGCCCCTGGCCCCGATGGTTTACCCATAGAAATTTTCAAAAAGTATGGGGAGTTTTTGCTCCCCATGCTTTTGGAAGTACTAAACAGCACTAAGAAGGACGGTAATTTACCTGCGTCTATGACAGAAGCCATCATAATAATGTTGCTGAAGGAGGGGAAAAACCCGTTTAGAAGTGGAATCATACAGACCGATATCATTATTATGTTCAGACATGAAGATTCTGGCAAAGGCCCTGGCAACAAGGCTAAAGAAAATAATTTCAAAATTAATTCATATAGATAAAACCGGGTTTATCCCGTACAGAGCTATAAGTACGAACATAAGACGAGTATATTTAAATGTGCAGATTCCCACAGTAAACAGCGGTAAGAGAGCGCTCCTCTCATTAGATGCAACCAAGGCATTTGACTGCCTGGAGTGGCATTATATTTGGAAGGTGCTAGCGGAATTCCAATTTGGCCCAAGCTTTGTTCATTGGCTGAGTCTCTTATATGACAATCAGTTGAAATACCTGGGGATTAATATTTCAAGGGATCCGGAACAATATATCGCAGAAAACTTAGTCCCATTAATGAAAAAACTTAAACAGAAATGTCGGGTGTGGGGACGATTGCCTCTTTCGGTCGCCGGGCGCTGTAATCTGATAAAAATGGTTTGGATGCCGCAAATTCTATATATTTTACACAACTCACCTGTTTGGATCACTAAACGCTGGTTTAACAAAATGGATAGCCTATTTAGAGAGCTGATCTGGAAGGGCGGGGTAGCAAGAATCGGCTTGCAGACGCTCCGGTGACCGGGAGAGAAGGGTGGATTGGGAGTGCCGGATCCGGGATGCTACTTTTTGGCATCACAGGTCCAGCATATGGGAGGGTGTAACAGGCCCGGGAAATGGGTAGCGGGGAACAGTGTACTATTAAACTAACACTAACCATGATACTATAGTAGAAGCGCTGGAGGCGGACTCCTTTGTCCCACCACCCGGTTGACGGTCAAGAGCTGGACTAAGGTTAAAAAAATAATGGGATATGTGGATTTCTCTGAGTTTTCCCCATTGTGGGAAAATAGCAAGCTTAATGAGTTAAAAATAATGGGGAAGATTGAGGAGTGGGATCGGCAGGGCATCCATTTTCTACCATAGCTTTACAAAGCTGGGAGATTAAAAACATTCCAGGAGCTAGTGATTGAATTTGCGATCCCCAACCGATCATTCTACAGATACTTGCAATTAAGGCATGCCCTAGACGCACAATTTAACGGCAAGGAGCCATTATGGAGCGATATGATCTCTTTGAGAAAGCTGGTCGATGCAGATTCCACGAAAGGCTTAATTTCAGATATGTACAGTAGTTTGAGAGTTTCGGTTCAGGGGGACAGGGCGGTAGACAAAAATAGGAAGAAATGGGAGGAGGAGGTTGGGTCAATGTCGGACAGTCAATGGGAGTATGTTTTATCATCTGGACCTAGGGTCTCCCTCTTTCCATCACAAGCAGTGTCTCATTTATATCTGATATATAGGGCGTATTTTACGCCCCTAAAGATGTTTAGGATGGGGAAGAGGGTAGATGCGGGGTGCCAGAGGTGTGGAGGTGAGAGGGGAGATCTGTTTCATATGTTCTGGCATTGCCCCAAATTGTACAGATATTGGAAACATATAGTGGACAGGATTAATTTCATTTTCAAGACATCACTGAGCATGGGTGCCAAGACCTGTCTTCTGGGCCTGATGGAGGATCAACAGCCCGCGAGGGATATACAAACCGCAATAGTTAGGTGCCTGTTTCAAGGGAAAAAGCTCATAGCTAAGAACTGGCAGAGTAAAGAACCCCCGACGTTCGAGGAATGGGTGAAGGAAGTAAAGGAGGAAGTTAGTAGAGAGAAATATATATATAAGAAAAGAAGTAATTATAAAAAATTTGAGAAAATATGGAGGCATTGGGTGATGTGGGAGGAGCATAGAATGAATGACGGTGAGGGAGAATGAGGTATAGGAGGGCTGGGGGGAAGGGAGGGGGATGTATAGGTGGGGGCAGGGGGGTGGAAAGGGGGAAAAAGGGAAAAACTCTCGAACATCCCTCTGACAAAGGAGGGTGTTTTATTGATGATCATTTTCTTTGCTTTCTATGTGGATTAATGTACAAATGTGATAAATTTAAGGACTGCGTAGATGTTGGATATGTCAGTCCCGGTTCATGTTTTGATCTGTTGTTTTTAATGTGAATTTTTTCAATAAAAAAGGATTTAAGATCGAAGCTAGCGGTCCACAGGGCACAACTCCAGGGAGCAGACCACCACACCTTGTTGAGAGATATGCAATGTCATGTGGAGGACCTGGACAATAGGGGACGCAGAAACAACATCCGAGTGAGGGGGATCCCAGAAGCTGATGGCCCTGAAGACATACAGAATACCCTACAGGATGTGTTTAACAATCTCCTAGGCGAACCCACCACCAAACACATTGAAATGGACAGAGCCCACCGAGCCCTACGTCCTAAGAACGCCACCTCACAACCAAGGGACATCATTTGTAGGATCAGTTCCTATCCCCTGAAAGAGGAGATTATGCGGCAAGCTCGACTAGCACGCAAAGTGACTTTCAAAGATGCCCAAGTGCAATTGTACCCGGATCTTTCATGGATCACCTTACAAAAACACAGACTCCTTCAACCCTTACTGCGCACCCTGCCTCACAGCTAAAAACCAAGGCAAATCTGCCACTCTACGATAGCCGGAGGATCTGCAAGCCTTTTGCGACGACCTGGGAGTCTCTGTTCCCCGACTCCCGGATTGGGACCTTGTGACCACACCACCAACACCGCCCACAACTTGGCAGAAGGTCCCTTCATCTAACAATTCCCGGAACAAGGACGCGCCCCGTAAGAGCACCAAACACAGAAATGGCTGAAATATCCACAACCCCTCCATATGTTACCTGTTGATGGCCATTCTACCATCCGATAATATTGGTGACTCTGCCCTGGACACTACGGCATATCCAGTCCCCCCCTTGCGCCCCAGTTTTACTTTTCAGTCTACCTTATGGGCATGTCTCTGTTGAGACTCGAGAGAGTAGGAACTGTCACGCTCACTCACCCCCCTCCTGGTTAAATGACAACAGTTATCGCAGTTTTACTGTTTGTTTTATATGACCAATTTTGGGCTCCCCTGCATCCACCCGACCGGTCCCTTAGGATCTAAGTTGGGAGGATCCTTGGGAACCCGTACCGACTTAGGCCTGACAGCCTCCCAAGGTCGTGAGACAACACTTGTTCGAGTTTCTATGCGTTTACTGTGTACTAACTATCTTTTTCTCTTTCCACTTTTCTTTCTCCCCTTTTCTTCTTCATCATCGTATGTTCCACCGCGAGGCTCACGGACTCTGCCTGGCTCTCCTCCCAAAGTATGCCCACTTCTGGTCCCTGGCTCTCGGAACCTCTTCTCCACATCAGGTAAGGCACCCTCCTTCTCCCCTCACTTGATGTCATGGCTAAGATCCTATCTCTAAACGTCCACGGCCTAAACTCCAATAGAAAGAGACATCTAGTGCTGAGGGATTTTAGATTAGATTTAGTTTAGTCTGGAGCGGACATTATTTTTGTCCAAGAGACACACTTTGATAGGGGGCTCCTTTGCATTCACCTCTAAACAATTTCCCCAAATATACCACTCCTCAGGTCCCCATAAACGAGCAGGGGTTGCCATATTCATTAAACACGGGTCTCCCTTTACTTGCATGGATCACTACAGTGATCCCCACAGACACTTTGTCATCCTTCAGGGTCAGTGGCAAACACAGGCAATCACTCTCTGTGTCCTTTATCCTCCCAATGTCAAACAATATAGATTCTTGTCTAAAATGTTTACTCGCCTCTTTAAATCTGAGCACGAGTTACTGGTGATGGGGGGGCGACTTTAATTTAACCCACTCAGCAACTGCGGATCACCACGTGGTGAGCCCCCGGGCATCATCGGCTCGAGCCCTCAGGGACTCGAAGCTCTTTCGCCAACTCTCTAGACGATATGCTCTCTTTGATGCCTGGAGGGTTCTCCACCCAGGCGACCGGCAGTACACGTTTTACTCAGCTCCCCACCAAACACACTCCTGCATCGACTACTTCTTTGTCAACAACTCCACGCTTAGAATTGCACAGATTCTCCCGATCTCATGGTCCGACCATGCACCTATTTTACTTACACTGGATCTCGGCTCCCCCAACTGTAGACCCTACAATTGGAAATTAAATATTTCATTTCTCCTCCAGCACCTTAAAATATTATTTTGCTGAAAATAACACCCCTGACATATCCCCTCCTACACTCTGGGAAGCCCACAAGGCAGTACTTCGAGGCAGATGTATGGCACTATCCTCTGCCATGAAAAAAGATGCCCTGATCACAAAACTCCAAACTGAAAAGGAGCTTAGAGCTTTAGAATGTCAACTGCAACGGTCCCCTACCCTATCCCTTCTTAAGAAAATTACAAACCTGCGAACGACCCTTAGCGATTTAGCTATGGGCCGGGTAGAAAAGGCCCTCCTCAGGTTAAGACAAGTATATTACGATAAGGGCAATAAGGCCCACTCCTTACTGGCGAGGAAACTACAAGACAACTCCCACATGACCATGCCCCATCAGATTAAGAACAAGCTAGGCTCCCTACTGTCCCACCCCCAAGACATTGCCCATACCTGTGCAGAATACTACAAAGACCTTTACAACAATCCTAACATCCCCAGTAACCCCCTCCCCCCTGACCTCTTCCAGCGCATGCAACAATACCTCGCACGGAGCAGAGTCCCCCAGCTCCAAGCCTCTGATCTGACAACCCTAAACAAACCGATCACCGAGGAGGAAATAGAGCAGACTATTAAATCTCTTCCATCCCACAAGTCTTCAGGCCCGCATGGACTGCCTTATGAATACTATAAATCCTTCCTAAACCCTCCTACTACCCCATATGTGCAAACCTTTTAACGCTTTCTTTCGGGACTTCCCCATCGCATCAGACATGCAACGATCATTCATCACCTTGATTCCCAAACCAGATAAAGACCCTACCCTATGCGCCAACTACAGACCCATTGCTCTGCTGAACTCGGACCTAAACATTTTTACAAAACTGCTTTCAATCCGCCTGAATATGGTCCTCCCATCCCTTATCCATAAAGACCAGGTGGGCTTTGTCCCCCTCAGACAGGCGGGCGATAACACTAGGAAGGTGATTGACTTGGTGGACGTGGCGAACAGGGAGAATTCGACTTCCTTGCTACTTAGCTTGGATGCCAAAAAGGCCTTTGACCGTCTTGGGTGGCCCTTCCTGTTCGCCACGCTGCAACTTGCTGGGTTTCAGGGACCTTTCCTGCAGGCTATACAGCACCTCTATTCTAATCCCTCCTCCCAGGTCAGGACTCCCTTTGCCCTCTCCCCCACCTTCTCCGTAACTAATGGTACTCGGCAGGGGTGCCCACTATTACCCCTGCTATTTGCGCTTTGTGTTGAACCCTTGGCGGCCTCCATTCGAGGCAACCAAGATATTCGAGGAATACCGGTCAGGGGATGGGAGTTTAAGATCCCATCGTTCGCTGACGACGTAATCCTCACCCTGACTCAGCCCAGAATCTCCCTTCCAAATCTACATGCAGAACTTCATCGATACGGAGCCCTCTTGGGTTATAAAAATAATACATCCAAGTCAGAGGCCCTCCCAATAAATATCTCGGATACGGAAACTGCACACCTGAAGACCAACTTCTCCTACCATTGGAAAACCACCTCCTTGAAATATCTGTGAATACACATCACCCCAAAATTCAATACTTTATATCAGGAAAACTTCCCTCCCCTTTTCCGCTCCGTTAGAACCCTGCTTCTAAACTGGAAAAAACACCACATCTCCCTACTAGGTCGTATCGCTTCGGTTAAGATGACGATCCTCCTGAAGCTACTTTATCTCTTCCAAACGCTACCTATCCCTGTCCCACACAAACACCTGAGAAAACTCCAATCTGACCTACTCAAATTCACCTGGAATAACCCCAATCGGTATTGATGGTGGCAAGCTCGGACGGAGGCCTTGCATTCCCCATCCTTATCAAATACTACCCAAGCCACCCAACTACGTGCAATAGCCTCATGGTTCACCCAACGGTCCTATAATAAATGGACAGAAATTGAAAAAATCTGGTTGGCCCTGATCCACCCAAATAGCCTACTATGGAGTGTGAATACAGGGGTGCCCCAGAGCGCTTATTGGGACCCATGTCCCAGCTTCGCCGACTCTGGTGCAAGCTATCTCATTCACATGAACTGTCCTCAGAAAGATCACTTCTGACGTCATTTGTCTGTAACCCCAAAATCCAAGACAGTCAAACTCACCAAATGTCCTATCCATGGACGTCACGGAATCTCTTCCATTATGGAAATCTAGTCACCCTATATCACGCAAGCTACTGCCCTACTCTGACCTTCAGACCAAATCTGACCTACCTCATCAAGCGTTTTATAGTTACCTGCAAATACGCCACTATGCCCTGTCCATATCGCCTGACCTGCAATTCTCCCCCCCAACACCTTTTGAAAGTCTAATCCTGGCGGGCACTGCCCAGAAAGGTTTCATCTCCGACATCTACAAAATACTAAATGCCTTCCCACTAGAAACCAAAGGTAAACATGCCTATATGATCAAATGGGAGAAAGCCCTCAATGAGGAACTTCCTAAGGAACAATGGCAGACGATATGGACCCAGGCGGCAAAGAGCTCCCTCTGTACTCTATACAAAAAAACACCTATAAAATCCTCCTCTTCTGGTACATGACTCCAGATATTCTCCACTCCATATACCCCACTAGCTCTGATCGCTGCTGGCGATGTCAAAAAGATAGAGGTATCCTCCTCCATATTTACTGGAGTTGCCAACTAATCACTCCTTTCTGGAATATGGTTCAGCAGTTGCTGGCCCGTCTTCTAGAGTTACAGATCCCCTTGGCCCCCAAGTTTTTCCTCTTAGGAGTTTTACAGCTAAAGATTCCCACACCTTACAAAAAATGAACGCACCACATCCTCACTGTGGCACGCTGTCTTATTGCCCTAAACTGGAAAAAAAGTCTCCCCCCTACTCCTGAAGCCTTATATATGCCAGAATTAAGGATGTGGAGTTGATGGAGAAGATGACGGCCAGGATGCAGGACAGATTGGAGGCTCATGATAAAGTGTGGGAGCTGTGGCATCTTCGGGAGGATCCACCATGACCAGGTAAACGAGCTATTACGATGACCTCTCCCTCTTCCTTCTTTCCTTTTCCTTTTCCTCTACCTTGAGTACTCTTGTGACTCTCACTTCTTTGAAAAGGTTGCTACATGTGATTGCAAGATATTAACGCACATACATCATCTTCAGACACGTGACCATTACTGTCTTAGAATTGAATACATGTAGCCTCTAGTAAATGTAAGCAAGAAATACTATACGATATGATCTGCAACTTTCTTTTATTTGTTTTCTACATATTATGTATTCCTGTAATACAAACATATTAATAAAATGTTATTTGGAAAAAGAGGCTCTCCCTTGTGAAATTTCACCCCTTGGATATAACCTGTCCAGTTCAACCAAGGAACATATTTGGAGGGGGGATTGTGTCGATATTTTATCCTTACTCCCCTCATCCAAAGAATTCTTAGTTAAAAGCAATACAAAATTAGATAATAAAGCTGAGGAGGATAGAACAAGAGCTGTCCCTAGAACCTTTCAGAAACTGGCTCCAGTCATTTTGCATCCATGCCTCTGTTATGGGCGAACATTTCCCAGAAAGATGTTCAGGTTTGTTCCAACATCTGGATATCGTAGCGGAGGCCTTTTGTCACTTTGGAGGCATCTCCTGGTTTAATTATGATGAGAATTTCAGGAAGAAACTTTCTGTCCACCCTTAACTTTTTTGGGGTGTTAAGGACATAGGGCTTTGGCTTAACTTAATGTTGTCACAGAAACCCCAATTTCCCCAAAGGGAAAAGGGCCCCCAATATAAATCAGCCTTCCTTTCGTAAAGGGGTATGTTTCACCTAAAATGATTCATAGTGCAAGTGTTTGTCAAACTGTAGATACAAACACGAATGCTCATTCTGCACTGGTGCCCACCCAGTATTTTGCTGTTTCAAAAAATCTTCCGTTACCACACAACCCCAGTCTAGAGATGTCAATGAAAAAGGCCTGGACGCCAGTGATATTATCAAACATGCTGCCATGGTTAGATCGGTATTCAGCAGGATGGCGGTGCTCCTTTGTAATGGTTTTCAGGTTGGTTTTCTAGAAAGAACCTTCCTTTTCTGGTCAAGGTTGTCTTTTTGTTAAAAATGTATCTTCTGTCTTGTGTCATCCTGAAATCGTTCAAGAAAAAATAACCAAATATTTAAAGGAGGGTAGGATTGTAGCCCCCCCCCCCTTATTTAATTTCAGATTATCTCCATTAGGGTTAGTTTCAAAAAAGGATCCTGGATCATTCCGGTTAATTCACCATTTGTCTTTCCCCCATGGCCAATCCCTTAATGATGAGGCATCAGACTTCGAGGCATCAGTAACCTATACCTCTTTTGATGAAGCGTTATGCTTGCTAAGACAATTTGGCAAATCATCCTTATTAGCGAGGGCTGATATACGGGGCTTTTTGACTTCTACCTGTGCATCCCCAAGGTTTCAACTCACTTGGTTTTCATTTTAATGGCCTATTTTATTCTGACACGTGTATGCCCATGGTGTTTTCCAAATTCAGTTTTTATTTCAAAGCTTTCTCCACTTTTTTAGAATGGGTCTTATCAAACGTAGCTTCTCCAGATGGCATTATTCATTACCTGGATGATTTTTTAATTACAGGTCCTGCTGTTATTTGTGCTTACATATTATCCAGTTTTTCCAAACTTTGTAAACTTTTTGGCATCCCCCTGGCTCATAAAAAACAGTTGGTCCTATTTCAGTTATTGAATTCCTGGGCATTACCATAGATTTGGTTGCTATGGAATTCAGACTTCCCGAATACTGCATTGCATCAGAGGGGGGCAATGTCACCCGTACACATCACTGGAAAACCCTGGCATTTCCCCTTGTCAGAGGGGGATGGGGTCACGTGATGGGTGGCCCCGCCCTCAGCTACATAAGAGCTGTCAAGCTAGCGCCGTGTCATTGGCTGGGTGCCTCCGGTACACTTTCTTTTTGTGACATGGTAGGGGTACAATGTACCCCTTACCAATTCACAAAGGAGGGGGTGGGATCTGGGTGTCCCCTTTGTTTAAAGGGGGCTTCCAGATTCCGATAAGCCCCCCGCCCGCAGACCCCCACAACCACCGGGCAAGGGTTGTGGGGATGAGGCCCTTGTCCCCATGAACTTGGGGACATCCTCCCCATGTTGAGGGCATGTGGCCTGGTACGGTTCAGGAGGGGGGGCGCTCTCTCGTCCCCCCCTCTTTTCCTGCAGCCTGCTAGGTTTTAATTTTGGCAAGGAGTTCCACTTAATATCCATACCAGACCTGAAGGGCCTGGTAATGGAATTTTGGAGGACCTCCACACATTTTTTTTTTTTTTTCTATGACTTTCAATGACTTATGTGTATTGTCGGGACCAACAATTCATTAATAGCTGGCACTAGAGCTAGCACTTATAAATTACTTTTTTTTCCTTTAGAAATGCCATTTTGCTCTCAGACTGTTATAAACTCGGGAAACATGAGCTACTTTTACAAACATACTATAGACACCCCCCAGGTATGAAATTTAAAGGAATGCTTCACTTTTATTGTTTCACTTTAAGCATTATTAAAATCATTGCTCCTGAAAAAATGGCTGTTTTAAAACTTTTTTTTGCATTGATACATGTCCATGGGGCAGGACCCAGGTCCCCAAACACTTTTTATGACAATAACTTGCACACTAACCTTTAAAATTAGCACTTTTGATTTTTCATGTTCGTGTCCCATAGACTTTAACGGTGTTTGTGTGTTAAAACAAATTTTTTGCCTGTTCGCATGTTCTGGATGCGAACCAAACGGGGGTGTTCGGCCCATCGCTAATCTCCAGCAACCTCAAGAACTCAGTCACATGCAGGACTTGGGAAGAATATCTTCAATCTTGATCTAAATGGTGTTCTTTTTGTTCTGACAACAATATTGATGCTACTGATGTTAATTCCTATGTAGCCCTATGTTTCCTCTCTTCATTATTGAAGGCTGGATTATGTCCTAGTTCGGTTAAGAAAATCCTCTTGGGGGTTTCTTAAAGTTTTGGGGTTTACCCTTCCTGTCTTCAATCTTTCCTGTTTCCCAGGTTCTCAAGGGCTTTAGGAGATCTCACCCCATTATGGATAACAGGCATCCTATTTCAGTGGATCTTTTGTGCAAACTAATAGTTGTTTTAGAAATGGTTTGTTTTATCCTTTTGAGATATCTCTTTTTAGGGCTGTTTTTGTTTTGGCGTTCTTTGGCGCCTTCAGGGTTGGTAAAATTACTGCAGCTTCATCCCTCCTATCATTTTCAGATATTTCTCTGGGTCATTCCTCTCTGAAGATATTTTTGCAAAAATCAAAAACAGATCAGTTCAGTAGAGGTTGTTTTGTTACACTTCATAAATCTTCAATTCGGTCAATCTGTCCTCTCATTACAATCTCTGAATACCTTTCATTTAGGCCCCCTCTTCTGGTTCTTTCTTGGTCCATTCTGATTTGTCGCCTTTAACAAGGTTCCAGTTCTCTGCCATTCTATCATCCTGTCTTTAAAAAGCTGACTTTATCCAGCCTACATTTTTCATCCCATTCCTTTAGAATAAGGGCAGGCACAGAAGCTAGCCATTTAGGTTTTTCTCCAAATGATTTTAAAAAGTTGGAGCATTGGGATAGCAATAGATATAGAATTTATGTTCGTCTTTATCTTATCATTAATTAACTCTGTTTTGTTCTAGGTCCATCAATTCGAGTGGTTTGGATTTTTTGGGGCCAAAAGGAGAGCTGCAGCCAGGAGCTATGCACTCAACCTAGGTTTGGATAAAAATAAGTTTCAAGTTTTATAGTCAGGAGTGAGAGGTTTGAGATGGAGGAACCTTAGAGACCATTTAATCTTTCTTTCAAATCAATGGCTTTCAACAGAGGTTGTAATTATCCATGCCGGGGGTAATGACCTAGGCAGAGTTAGAACATGGGACCTATTGTGTGAAATGAAGAGGAACTTAGCCTCATTTAAGTTATTGTTTCCTCATGCCACCATTGCATTCTTGGAGATGTTGCCTAGACTCCTTTGGATGGCTTCAAGTAATCTCTGTTATTTGGAAAAAATAAGAAAGCGTCTAAATAGAACCATTCACAACTCACTAGTTTCATTAGGAGGAATGTCATACCGGCATTATAATCTTGAAGGTTTTTTCGCAGGTTTTTATAGGTCAGATCTTGTTCATTTATCTGATGTCACTTTAGACATATTTAGGTCTGCAAAACCTTGTAGATAAAGAAATAGCATTGGGAGGGGGCCTCAGCCACTCAGTTTTTGAGTGTCTGTGGCTGTTAGGTTGTCATCCAGTCTAGTCCTGGATGGACAAGGTCATATTATCTGGAAATTGTTTATGGTTGATCTATGGCTTTAATGCAAGATCTATTCTGCTGTTATATGATTAAATATTTATATGAATTGGGTTACCACTTAAATAAATGCTGTGGCCAATTTAGCCCATTAAACTTATTTATGTGTCGGTCTCTTTACTTATGTTTATGTTTATGCTCCTTTGTGCTGTTCCATGAATCATCCCCTTCACTATTCTTTCAATAAATACCTCCATCTCAAATTTCAGTGAAATTTGACAATTCATTTTGAAAGTGAAAGGTGAAAATTACTTTTCCAATATGTAGACAAAAAAGCGGGACTTTTAAGGTACCAAAATTCACAACTTTCACTATTCTTTCAATAAATACCTCCATCTCAAATTTCAGTGAAATTTGACAATTCATTTTGAAAGTGAAAGGTGAAAATTACTTTTCCAATATGTAGACAAAAAAGCGGGACTTTTAAGGTACCAAAATTCACAACTTATCACATATGAAATAAAATGTGGATTGTATTTTATAATAACAAGTTAAAAGATAATAAAAATTTGTCACATAACATGCGATTTGTGTAACAATGCAGCCACTGCTGCTCTACACGTTTTGCCCAGAAGCGCTTCCTCAGGAGTCTTAAGAGTGCTGCATATACTATTAGTGGAAAAAAAATGTAAAAATAGATATATATATACAGATATGTTATAATAATGTGCAAATTACAAAATAATTGAATTTCTTTAATGTATCACTATTGAGA
This sequence comes from Aquarana catesbeiana, assembly GCF_042186555.1. Classification (NCBI taxonomy): domain Eukaryota; kingdom Metazoa; phylum Chordata; class Amphibia; order Anura; family Ranidae; genus Aquarana; species Aquarana catesbeiana. The sequence continues at coordinate 417,616,548 of NC_133324.1, forward strand.
TATATATATATATATATATATATATATATATATATATATATATATATATATATATATATATATATATTTTTATACACACTCACAGTAGCTCACAACAGTGAGTACATCCCTCACATTTTTGTAAATATTTTATTATATCTTTTTATGTGACAACACAGGAGAAATAACACTTTGCTTCAATGTAAAGTAGTGAGTGTACAGCTTGTATAACAGTGTAAATTTGCTGTCCCCTCAAAATAACTCAACACACAGCCATTCATGTCTAAACCTCTGGCAACAAAAGTGAGTACATCCCTAAGTGAAAATGCCCAATTAGCCATTTTACCTCCCCGGTGTCATATGACTCAATAGTGTTACAAGGTCTCGGGTGTGAATGGGGAGTAGGTGTGTTAAATTTGGTGTTATCGCTCTCACTCTCTCATACTGGTTAGTGGAAGTTCAACATGGCACCTCATGGCAAAGAACTTTCTGAGGATCTGAAAAAAGAATTGTTGCTCTACATAAAGATGGCCTAGGCTATAAGAAGATTGCCAAGACCCTGAAACTGAGCTGCAGCATGGTGGCCAAGACCATACAGCGGTTTAACAGGAAAGGTTCCACTCAGAACAGGCCTTGCCATGGTCGACCAAAGAAGTTGAGTGCACATGCTCAGCGTCATATTCGGAGGTTTTCTTTGGGATATAAATGTATGAGTGCTGCCAGCATTGCTGCAGTGGTTGAAGGGGTGGGGGGGTCAGCCTGTCAGTGCCCAGACCATACGCCATACACTGCATCAAATTGGTATGCATGGCTTTCGTCCCAGAAGGAAGCCTCTTCTAAAGGTGATGCACAAACAGACAGTTTGGAGATAGAGAGGGGCATTGAGGTCATATGTAGGCCCCAGGGACTTTTAACGGTGCTGGGCACAATAAGGTAGAGAGAATATAATAAAATAACTCTTTTATTTAACAATCTTTAAAAGACAGACATTGGCCAAGAACAAAATACAGAGCAAAAAGGTAATTCATTGATACAGAGATTAATACCACTTTCTCAACATGTTTCGCTTTCCTAAGCTTCTTCAGGAGATATATTGTGATATTATGGTTAACTATGGAAATAGAAAAATATATATAAACAATAAATATAAACAATAAGAATTAATGTCTGCTTATGAATCCTACAATCATAATGTATATTGAAGTAATCATTAAGAGTCAGTATGATAAATGGGAGATACAAAAAATAATCAAGTATATATATATATATACAAATATATAATACATCAGAGTATATACAAAATGCTATGTGTATCAGAATGATATTATAACAAAAAAAAAAAAAAAAAAACATACATCAACCACCACGTCACAATTTTACTTGTGCAGTCTTACCTATAGAGAAAGATATAGTTAAAAAAATGGGTTTGTGCAATGGCAGATGTTTTGCTCTTCAGTCCCCACCTCACTATGAAGGCATGCAGAGAGAAATAAAATTTCAAGGAGTAAATGAAATTCTCTGAAAAGGAGAAAAATCACATACAGAGGTATTATAATAAGTAATATCAGTTTTAATGGGGTCAACTACCAGTGATATTGTATATGGGGATAGATAAAGGTGTACCTCTAATAGAATCAATTATAGATAACGAGGGGTTACGTCCGAAGGATGATAGAGCTAGATTGCTGAATGTGTGGGAGGGCGGTTCTTGTACTGCAGTAGAGTAGCAGTCAGGAAGTGGGCAGCATACAGGGCCAGACCGTCCATAGACAGCTGATGGATGAGCTAGACCTGGAGATACATCTGCAAACTCCCCCAGAGAGCCTAAAGATATAGACAAAATGAATAAACAAAATTTTCAATCATGTTACACAAAAATAGGTCATTGCTAAAAAAAGAAATGACTGAGAAGACTTACTACTGATGGTTAAGAAGTTTTATAGCAGCGTTGCTGGTAAATAACATCCGTCTGCCCAGCGCATTACCAGAGTGAATGACAGAAGCTGGCGGGGAAAAAACCCCGCTTTTAAAACTCTCCAGCGTGACGACGTCTGACTCGTCGTCATGCTGTGGACCAAAAATGGCATCTGCGCATGCGCACACATCCCAACTCTTCGGAGATGAACGTAAGCGGCGTCAGGCACGTGAGACTGACCCGCGGCCATCTTGGAAAATCCTGTGCCCTAAATCTGGCACTACGGAAGTTCACAAGGCTCAAAATAGAGATTAAATAGTAGATAATGGCAGCGCGGGCAACGAAAGCGGCATCTGGTATAACGTAGCTGTCCTGCGGCCATTTTTGTAAATCCTATGCCCTGAGTTTTGCGCTAAGGAGGCCCAAGGGCTGCAGCAAAGATAGTAGACCATGATTATACAGTATATCTATAGATAACCGGAAGAGGGGAGAGCAGCACTAGGTGTCAATTGAAGGGCAACAAAGCAATCAAGACATTGATTAGGAAATTACTTGCTGAGTCCCCTGGGTGTCCATACATACTAAAAAAATGGAGGAAAAAGGACTGAAAAAGAAATAGGAGCAAAAGCTCATACCATACACAGAATTGGGATATGCAAATACTGGCAAAAGGATAAAAAATGTAATTAATTAATCCATCAACCAAATTATATAAACAAATCAATTGTATATGAAAAAATTATATAAAAAATACGTAGGTGGTGATGAAGGGAAAAAAAAAACAAAACACAACATCCTACAAAAAAGGTTTGTAACTCAAGGCATCATTTGGGCCTGGATGTTTCAAAGCATTAAGAGTGACAATCCACTTGGTCTCGCGTTGTAATAAGATCTTATCATAATCCCCCCTCTCTCGTTTGGGGGGACATGTTCCAGAGCATAAAAGTGCATTTTACTGTCATCGAATTGATGATAAAGACCCATATGTCGGCTTATGGGGGTTTCCATCTTTTTTTTAAACACTAGAGAAACATGGTCTCTAATCCGATGGAAAAAGGGACGTTTGGTTTTCCCCACGTAAAATGCGTTACATTCGCATATCATTATATAAACCACGCCAATAGATTGGCATGTGGCTTGGAAATTGGGATTATAAAGCTGACCATTTGGAAGGATGATGTTGCAAGATGCATAGATGTATCTGCAAAGATCACATTTGTGGCAGGGTTTAGTGCCCTTGTTTTTGGTATGGGTTATGGACAGTGGAGCATAGTGACTATGAACTATATGATCCTTGATTGATCGGGATCGTCTGTACAATCCACACGAGAGCCACTACGGCCAAATCTAACATCTTACACGCATCGGCACACCGGGACACTCTTCCTAATACCCAGGCAAGTAATTTATCATCCTCAATATCGGTACCTTCAACAAATAACACTAATGACTCCATTAGTTAGTCGGATTTTCGTCCGGCTCTGATTTTCACACAACCGGTACACGAACCGAAAAAGATGACCATCATGGAGGGTTTCCAGAAACAGGCCAAAATTTGAAATAATCAACCTATCCTCCATTCCCCTCATTGCTGATCAAATTTCTGTCTTGGAATTAGGCTTGTCCTTCTGTCCAACACAGAAAATCGATCAGTTTGAACTCATTAAAGATCTCAATCTATTTGCTCGCAAGCTAATGCTTCGCATTATGTTTGACAAATCCGTACAATCCAATTCTACGTCACCTCACTCCCAACCCGCAGTGGAAAACATCACACTGAATGAAATCAAAGCAATGGAAGAGCTCATGGAGCTTTGGGACCAGGGTCACATAGACGAGATAGATCTTTTGGAAGCCCACACCCTTGATCGGGATGGCCCTCCCAATCATGAGCCTTGTGCCCCTCACCCATTAGTTCCTTTCATTCCCAGGGAATACAAACCAAAATCTAAAACTTTCCCTACACCACAGGGTAACCCCAATGTTTGGGCCTTCATCCACCAGGTCACTGAGGACATCTGCAGGACCAAATGGAAGGGCACAAGACAATCAAATCTCACAAGCCAACAAAAAATGGCTTTAAAGTCACTACAGTTGGACTCCCGTCTGGTGGTTAAACCCTCAGATAAGGGAGGCAATTTGGTAGTGATGACCACTGAACAATATGAATCTATGGTCTTACGCCTTTTACAAAATCGAGACTGGTACAAGAAAGTCTCAGAGACGCATGTCACTAACATGATCATACGTTATAGAAAGTTAATTGGGACTGCCTACCATCAAGGCCTGATTACTAAACCAACATGGGAGTTTCTCAATGTGCCCTGTCCTCGGATTCCTACACTGTACGCCCTCCCCAAGGTACATAAGGACCTAAATAACCCCCCTGGCAGACCGATAGTGTCCGGAAACGGATCTCTCACTGAAAATGCTAGCCAATTGATAGATGAATTTCTCAGACCCCACGTGGAGGGTTTGACCTCCTACTTACAAGATACCAGTGAACTCCTCAGAACTTTGGATGGTTTGACCATCCCAGAGGGAGCTTGGCTTCTGGCTTTGGATGTGGAGGCCCTCTACAACTCCATCCCCCATGAATTGGGGGTGGCAGTTGTAGAGGGCTTCATTTCTCGGGATGGTGATGTCCCTCAGACCTATAGGAGATTCATTTTGGATCTTTTGAGGTTTATCCTCATGAATAACATTTTTCTGTTTGCTCGCTCCCACTACCTCCAGGTGCAGGGAGTCGCTATGGGGACCAGATGTGCCCCCACTTATGCGAACCTGTACCTGGGGGAGTGGGAGCAGAGACTTTTCTTTAGGGAAGACTTGCAAATCCTGGTGGAAAATATACCGATATGGTAACGGTATATTGATGATGTGTTCCTAATCTGGACCGGTAGTAGAGAAGATCTCTCCCGTTTTTTTAAGGGTTTGAAAACCAATCCCTATAACCTAACTTTCACCATGGAAGCAAGTCAGTCCACTTTAACGTTTCTGGACGTCACCCTCTTTATCAATCCTGATAGAACCATAGGAACTACCATTTTTCGTAAAGCATCAGCAGGAAACTCACTCCTGCATGCTACCAGTTCCCATCCTCAGCCCCTCATTAACAATGTTCCCTACGGACAGTATTTAAGGTTAAGGAGAAATTGCAGTGAGAATGCCCACTTCGAATCTGAGGCTAGGGCACTGAGAGAACGTCTCAGGGCACGCGGCTACAGTAATAAATGTCTAAAAAGAGCCTATCTTCGGGCCAAAAAAAGTAACCGCAGTGAACTAATTCATGGGCACACTAAACCAAAATCAGACCCAGGTTTAAGAATGATTACAACTTTCTCTGGACAGCATCGGCAAATGCGTGATTTGCTGCAAAAGCACTGGTATTTGCTGATGGGGGATCCGAAGATGTCCAAACATTAAAAAAATTATCCCGAGATTACGTACCGACAATCCCGATCAATCAAGGATCATATAGTTCATAGTCACTATGCTCCACTGTCCATAACCCATACCAAAAACAAGGGCACTAAACCCTGCCACAAATGTGATTTTTGCAGATACATCTATGCATCTTGCAACATCATCCTTCTAAATGGTCAGCTTTATAATCCCAATTTCCAAGCCACATGCCAATCTATTGGCGTGGTTTATATAATGATATGCGAATGTAACGCATTTTACGTGGGGAAAACCAAACGTCCCTTTTTCCATCGGATTAGAGACCATGTCTCTCTAGTGTTTAAAAAAAAGATGGAAACCCCCATAAGCCGACATATGGGTCTTTATCATCAATTCGATGACAGTAAAATGCACTTTTATGCTCTGGAACATGTCCCCCCAAACGAGAGAGTGGGGATTATGATAAGATCTTATTACAACGCGAGACCAAGTGGATTGTCACTCTTAATGCTTTGAAACATCCAGGCCTAAATGATACCTTGAGTTACAAACCTTTTTTTGTAGGATGTTGTGTTTTTTTTTTTTTTTTTTTTTTTCCCTTCATCACCACCTACGTATTTTTTATATAATTTTTTCATATACAATTGATTTGTTTATATAATTTGGTTGATGGATTAATTAATTACATTTTTTATCCTTTTGCCAGTATTTGCATATCCCAATTCTGTGTATGGTATGAGCCTTTGCTCCTATTTCTTTTTCAGTCCTTTTTCCTCCATTTTTTTGGTATGTACGGACACCCGGGGCACTCAGCAAGTCATTTCCTAATCAATGTCTTGATTGCTTTGTTGCCCTTCAATTGACACCTAGTGCTGCTCTCCCCTCTTCCGGTTATCTATATATATACTGTATAATCATGCTCTACTATCTTTGCTGCAGCCCTTGGGCCTCCTTAGCACAAAATGGCCACGGGACAGCTACGTTATACCAGATGCCGCTTTCGTTGCCCGCGCTGCCATATCTACTATTTAATCTCTATTTTGAGCCTTGTGAACTTCCGTAGTGCCAGATTTAGGGCACAGGATTTTCCAAGATGGCCGCGGGTCGGTCTCACATGCCTGACGCCGCTTACGTTCATCTCCGTCGAAGAGTTGGGATGCGTGCGCATGCGCAGATGTCATTTTTGGTCCGCAGCGTGACGACGAGTCAGACGTCGTCACGCTGGAGAGTTTTAAAAGCGGGGTTTTTTCCCCGCCAGCTTCTGTCATTCCCTCTGGTAATGCGCTGGGCAGACGGATGTTACTTACCAGCAACGCTGCTATAAAACTTCTTAACCATCAGTAGTAAGTCTTCTCAGTCATTTCTTTTTTTAGCAATGACCTATTTTTGTGTAACATGATTGAAAATTTTGTTTATTCATTTTGTCTATATCTTTAGGCTCTCTGGGGGAGTTTGCAGATGTATCTCCAGGTCTAGCTCATCCATCAGCTGTCTATGGACGGTCTGGCCCTGTATGCTGCCCACTTCCTGACTGCTACTCTACTGCAGTACAAGAACCGCCCTCCCACACATTCAGCAATCTAGCTTTCTATCATCCTTCGGACGTAACCCCTCGTTATCTATAATTGATTCTATTAGAGGTACACCTTTATCTATCCCCATATACAATATCACTGGTAGTTGACCCCATTAAAACTGATATTACTTATTATAATACCTTTGTATGTGATTTTTCTCCTTTTCAGAGAATTTCATTTACTCCTTGAAATTTTATGTCTCTCTGCATGCCTTTATAGTGAGGTGGGGACTGAAGAGCAAAACATCTGCCATTGCACAAACCCATTTTTTTAACTTTATCTTTCTCTATAGGTAAGACTGCACAAGTAAAATTGTGACGTGGTGGTTGATGTGTGTTTTTTTTTTTTTGTTATAATATCATTCTGATACACATAGCATTTTGTATATACTCTGATGTATTATATATGTGTATATATATATATATATATATATATATATATACTTGATTTTTTTTTGTATCTCCCATTTATCATACTGACTCTTTATGATTAATTCAATATACATTATGATTGTAGGATTCATAAGCAGACATTAATTCTTATTGTTTATATTTATTGTTTATATATATTTTTTCTATTTTCATAGTTAACCATAATATCACAATAGATCTCCTGAAGAACCTTAGGAAAGCGAAACATGTTGAGAAAGTGGTATTAATCTCTGTATCAATGAATTACCTTTTTGCTCTGTATTTTGTTCTTGGCCAAAGTCTGTCTTTTAAAGATTGTTAAATAAAAGAGTTATTTTATTTTATTCTCTCTACCTTATTGTGCCCAGCACCGTTAAAAGTCCCTGGGGCCTACATATGGCCTCAATGCCCCTCTCTATCTTAAATGTACTTTCTGGGATGTGGTGCTTTTGATCTTTCCTCCCTTCCGAATATCTTTATTAAACAGACAGTTTGCTGAAGAAAAGCAGACTAAGGACATGGATTACTGGAACCATGTCCTGTGGTCTAATGAGACCAAGATAAACTTATTTTATTCAAATGGTGTCAAGCATGTGTGGTGGGAACCAGGTGAGGAGTAGAAAGCCAACATGTACTGTGACATACTGAAGCAGAGCATGATCCAGTCCCTTCGAAGAATGGGCCGCAGGGCAGTATTCCAACATAATGACCCCAACACACACCTCCCAGACGACCACTGCCTTGCTAAAGAAGCTGAGGGTAGAGGTGATGGACTGTCCAAGCATGTCTCCAGACCTAAACCCTAATTAGCATCTGTGGGGTATCCTCAAACGGAAGGTGGAGGATACCCTCCACAAGGTCTCTAACGTCCATCAGCTCCGCAATGTCGTCATGGAGGTGCGGAAGTGGACTCCAAAGGCAACCTGTAAAGCTCTGCTGAACTTCATGCCCCCGAGGGTTAAGGCAGTGCTGGAAAATAATGGTGGCCACACAAAATATTGACACTTTGGGCCCAATTTTGACATTTTCACTCAGGGGTACACTCACTTATGTTGCTAGCGGTTTAGACTTTAATGGCTGTGTGTTTAGTTATTTTGAGGGGACAGCAAATTCACACTGTTATACAAGCTGTACACTCACTACTTTACATTGTAGCTAAGTGTCATTTCATCAGTGTTGTCACATGAAAAGATATAATAAAATATTTACAAAAATGTGAGAGGTGTACTCAGTTTTGTGAGATACTGTGTGTGTGTGTGTGTGTATATATATATATATATATATACACACACACACACAGCGGTTTAACAAGACAGGTCTCGCCATAGTCGACCAAAGAAGTTGAGTGCACGTGCTCAGCGTCATATCCAGAGGTTGTCTTTGGGAAATAGAAGTATGATTGCTGCAGAGGTTGAAGGGGTGGGGGGTCAGCCTGTCAGTGCTCAGACCCTACGCCGCACACTGCATCAAATTTGTCTGCATGGCTGTTGTCCCAGAAGGAAGCCTCTTCTAAAGATGATGCATAAGAAAGCTCGCAAACATTTTGATGAAGACAAGCAGACTAAGGACATGGATTAATGAAACCATGTCCTGTGGTCTGATGAGACGAAGATAAACTTATTTGGCTCAGATGGTGTCAAGCGTGTGTGGCGGCAGCCAGGTGAGGAGTACAAAGATAAGTGTATCTTGCCTACAGTGAAGCATGGTGGTGGGAGTGTCATGGTCTGGGGCTGCATGAGTGCTGCCGGCACTGGGGAGCTACAGTTCATTGAGGGAACCATGAATACCAAAAAGTACTGTGACAGACTGAAGCAGAGCATGACCCCCTCCCTTCGGAGACTGGGCTGCAGGGCAATATTCCAACATGATAACAACCCCAAACACACCTCCAAGACAACCACTGCCTTGCTAAAAAAGGTGAGGGTAAAGGTGATGGACTGGCCAAGCATGTCTCCAGACCTAAACCCTATTGAGCATCCTCAAACAGAAGGTGGAGGAGCGCAAGGTCTCTAATGCCCCGTACACACGGTCGGACTTTGTTCGGACATTCCGACAACAAAATCCTAGGATTTTTTCCGACGGATGTTGGCTCAAACTTGTTTTGCCTACACACGGTCGCACAAAGTTGTCGGAATTTCCGATCGACAACCATGCGGTCACGTACACCACGTACGACGAGACTAGAAAAGGCCGGTTCAGAACCAAGCGCGGCACCCTTTGGGCTCCTTTTGCTAATCTCGTGTTAGTAAAAGTTTGGTGAGAGACGATTCGCGCTTTTTCAGACTCGTGGCTTTCAGATCGTTTTCTGCCGTTCAGTTTGTGCTTGTGGGTTTGTATCTGCTCTTCAGTGCGTGCAGCAAGTTCCGCGTGACTTTAAGTAGTCATTGTATTCTTGTTCGTTCGTTACTGGTTTTCAGGTCGCTCTTCACAGGCCTTGCTGTTCTTCAGTGCGTTCTGTTACTTCGTTCTGAGCAGCCGACCGTTTTCTAGCCATGTTTCGTATGCGTACTCCTCGTAGAGTTCGTGCTGTGCGGGGGCTTGGTGTTGGGGTCCTGACCTTGACACAAGTCCAGTCCATGAACAGGGTGAGGAGGAGTTCATGGACCAAGAATTGGTTGCTTCAGTTCTGTCATATGCCTTTGCTCCGTGAGATCCGTGAGAATAATCCTGATGATTTCAGGAACTTTCTCAGGATGACGGACCCCGTATTTCACCGTTTGTTGGCTTCGCTGACCCCCTATATTAGCAGGCAGGATACCTGCATGAGGCAAGCCATCACTCCGGAGCAGAGGTTGGTCGCTACCTTGCGGTATTTGGCCACAGGGAGAAGCCTGCAGGACCTCAAGTTCTCAACAGGCATCTCCCCCCAGGCTCTGGGGATCATTATCCCAGAGACCTGTTCTGCCATCATACAGGTCCTGCAGAAGGAGTATATGAAGGTAAGATTTTTATCCTTTTATATCACATTTTATTGTATTGAATGTTTGCTAATATATTGTATTTCTTCCCTCATTCCCTAATTACCATGATTGTAATATGCTGTGAATGTCCCCTTTGTTCTCATGCATGCTGGATTTTTATGTAATTATTATTTTATGTCTTTCATACATATTTGCCCTTCAATAACCTCCCCAGCATGGTGTCTCCTGGCCTATATTCACCTCATGTAGTCACTTAACAATGTATTTTATCAGCTCCATAGTAGTGCTTTACCCCAAACACCCCCTAAAATGTTTGGAAATGTTATTTTTGATTTAAATTCAGGCAGAGTGCCAGAGGCTTTTTTTTGTGGTGTCCCCAAATTTTTTGTAACCCTCCCTCCCCCAACTGCTAAGTCAGCTGATCCCAATTCTCTATCCTCAATCATCTATCTGCTGACTTTGCCAAACCCATACACACTATACCCACCTCTTTACTGGTCAGATTTATGGACGAATTCCCCAAAGCATGTAGTGCAAGGGCCTGCCTGTATACTTTCCAATGGTACTGTTTAAAGTTTTTGTATCCTATTATTATCTTGATAGGTAATATCAGAATGTTCAAATGTGCTCAAATGTGTACAGTGTGTATTTATATCTTTGTATTATGACACTTCTTACCTGTCCAGTGGTCTGCCAATAGTGTAACTAAGGAGGGGCTGTTCCAAGTAATACCCTGTATTTAGGCATTCTTCTCTCAATGAAGTGAAGAGGGTTACCTGTCCAAGAGTTCCCCCCCCCTATAATGTTAGAAATGGGCCATGAGAGGGGGGGAGGGGGAATATGATAGGTGTACCTTATACTTTGTTGTTGTTAAATTCCCCTTAGTAAATGCTATCTGGAGGTTGCCCCATAATGTTTGTGTATAATCTGCTTGCCATGTATCTTTGAAAAAATAGTAATGTTTATTGTTTTTTCCTCAACAGTTTCCTTCAACACCACAGGAATGGCAGACTGTGGCCTCCCACTTTGCCCAGCGGTGGGACTTTCCTAACTGCGGAGGGGCAATTGATGGGAAACACGTCCACATCGTCCCACCACCCAACTCGGGGTCGTACTATTATAATTACAAGGGGTTTAATAGTATAGTGATGTTGGCGGTGGTGTCGGCTAATTGCGAGTTCTTGTATGTGGACGTGGGGAAGAATGGCCGGATGTCCGATGGTGGAGTCATCGCCCAGACGGAGTTCTACAGGCGTCTCCAGAATGGCAGCTTGGACTTGCCACCTCCAGAGGACAATGTTGAAGGTCTCCCATTTGTGTTTGTTGCTGATGAAGCATTTGCGCTGGGGGACCACCTGATGCGGCCATTCCCGATGAGGACCCTCACCCCGGAACAGAGGGTTTTTAATTACCGGCTGGCCAGAGCCCGAAGAGTGGTGGAGAACACATTTGGAATCCTGGCCAGCCGGTTCCGATTATTTCTGACACCCATCCATATGGCGGAGTATAAACTGAACCATATAATACTTGCCTGCTGTGTTCTCCATAATTTTTTAAGAAAACATTCAGCCAACTATGCTGGCTCAGTTGGGCCTGAGGCCGGAATCCCAAATCCATCAACACTGACGGCGCTTGAAAGTGGCCGTCCTGGCTTGCCCTCCCTGAATGCCCGTGATGTCCGGTTATGCTACCTGGAGTTCTTTGCGGGTAGGGGGGCTATCAATATGTCAGACAATCTGTGACACCTTTTTCAAATAAAAAACAACCAAAAGAAATTCTTTGTGGACATTTACTGCTTGTGTTTGTTTTAGCTGACCCTGACAGAAATGTGTTGAGTGCAGAAAATGTTGTGATTGGGTAACCTTATAAAAAACACTGTTGGCTGGTACTTCCTAAATGCAAAAACACATTTCACTACAAGTGCACTTGCAACTGCACTGAACCTGCACTTGTAGTGCAAAGTGTATTTGCCCTTACGAAATAACCCCCATTTTTGCATAAAACAGCAATTACATTACCCCAAAAGTGTTGTAGTGTTGAGACAATAATCCACACATTCTTGAGTAAGGCACTTTTTTATACCTGCACAATCACATGTGCATTTACCAAAGGTTTTTAAAACAAACCAACATGTTTGTTGTATAACAATGTTTGCAGTAGCATTATCAAAAATCGAAATATCCATTTCAGATAAAACAGGCCTGTGTAAAACCAACAAGAAAGCCAAAAAACTTGAACTTACAAAGTTCACATATGGTAAAACTTGAAGGCTATATCAGACATCAGTATTTAGGAACTGGGTTTGATATAGCGTTCAGATGGGGGGAAATCACCCCTGGAAAAGCCAAATTTGGAAGATTCACACCAATTTACGAATGTCAACATGTGCTATCTGCCATCAGGGGGGATCAAGGGACGTGTTTTGGGGGAGCAAGCCCTTCCTCAATGCTACTTTATAATTGAGGAAGGGATTGCACCCCCAAAATGCGTCCATTGATCTCCCATGATGGCAGATAGCACATGTTGGCACACTGTGTGCATCCTCCAAATTTGGCTTTTCTAAACATTGAAAAAATTTTGGTAAGATTGGACCACGATAAAACAGGTGATTTTTGGGGTTTAAATTCGCCCCAAAACATCAATGATGTTATTATTTTTTTTAATAACATCACTGATTTGTTGCTGGATGTTTTGCAATTGGAGATTACACCCCATGATCTCCCCATCAGTATCTGGGCACTTTCAGATGTAAAGCGTTCTCTCTCCCTCACATCACGATCACCTAAAAAGAGATAAAGAACAAAAAAAAAGGTCTCAAAAATCTGCCACCATCCATCTCTTTTACCTGAGCCTGTGGTCGCGGACACTCACCTGTTGTGGTGCCAATCTCCACCACATCTTCTTCTTCCTCCTGCTCAGCTTCTTGGGTTGGGATTTCCCCTTCTTCCAGAGGGGGGGGTCTCTGGTCTCCTCGGATGAGGGGTGTCCGAGTCTTTTCTCCCCTATGTAAAACAAAAATGGTATAATTAGCACACAGATATTTGATGGCAGAACTAGAAATAGGAAACATTGCTTGGAAGTGGGGTACAATTGTCTATTTTAGCCGAGTTCCAAGATGTATATTTTTTATTGCCCTTTGTCAAGCTGCAATACTTTACCTGTTTAGTACAAGCTTCACAGATGTAGCCCCCCCTATAGTATACACTGGAGCATCAGTGTGCCCCCCCTAATAAAAATGGTGTTCTTGTGTCCCACACTAGTGCTCCAGTGTCCAGATGTGAAAACAGCTGCTCAGTGTCCTCTCCTTACACACAATCTAGTTTGCATTTCATTCTAGTAACAAACCCATCTACACAAACAAATATTTGGCATCCAAGTAGGCCCCCAAAAATGTGTGAAAATGCATATGGCCTAAACAATGGTGTTCTAGAGGCCGAAAGAAAAATGTTTGATACGAACGAATAATGGGCCCATGAACATTAAAGTTGACCTTTTTAAACGTTACAATTAATAAAAGCATATGGAGCAGAACGAATGTAGTAAAGACAGAAAGAATAGGAACACAGCACAACTACTTACTTTTTTGCAGCACTCTCCGGATCTTTCGGTACTGCTCTGGCTCTCTCAACTTCAGGTCCGACCACCGCTTCCTGAGCTGATCTTTAGATCTTCGTACCCCGAAATTCCGCTCAAGACTCCTGACCACTTTCGCCATGATTTTGGCCTTTCGGATGTTGGGGTTGGGGTAAGGCCCATATTTTCCGTCATAGTCGGACTTCCTCATAATGTCGACCATCTCCAACATCTCCCCAAACGACATATTTGTGGCCTTAAAACGTCTCCTTCTGGATCGGGACGTGCCTGGATCCGGGCTTTCCTCCTCCTCCTCCTCGTTGCTAGAATTAGCACGCACCTGTTGTAACTCCGCCATCATGCTCTTCCCCCACTGCGCCGAACGAAAAGGGGCGGGGAATACACTAGAAAGAACGTCAGGGGCGGGCGGAGTTACACGCATGCGCAGTGTGTATAAAGCGTAACACGCGTGCGTATTACGTACGATCTGTGAGCGGAGGAAGGAGCACTGGACGCGCCGATCGTAAGAACGAAGGTAAGAGACAAACTTGTGCCTATACTGCTTCTAGATTGAGGCCTATATTGTAACAAGATTAGGAGAGTTTTGTCTGACATTAGGCTTTGTCTTGTGTTGTGTCTTGCAGTGAACATGGATATCTTAATGAAAGACAATGACTTCATGTCAGTATTCATAGAGATGCTAAGTGAGCTGCCCTGTCTGTGGGAGATTACCCACCCCCATTTCAAGAACCAAGCAAAGAGGAAGGCAGCACTGGAGCAATTGTGTGAAATTGTGAAGTAGGTGATCCCCACGGCAGACATCACTTATTTAAAGATTTTCATTGGTGGCCTGAGGAGCACATATCTGAGGGAGCGCAAGAAAGTCCTGGATTCACAGAGATCCGGAGCAGCAGATGACATCTATGTCCCCAGGATGTTGTACTATGACAGGCTGCACTTTCTGGCAGGCCAGACTGAACCCAGGTCATCACTCTCCAGTCTTCCTTCCACGCTTCCTTCCCCCCTGGCTGAGGCTTCTGATGCCCAACCTGGGCCTTCCAGGCCACATGTAGAGGAGCCCAGATTGAGCCAGGTATAGCATTCCTCTAAATATTTCTGCTTGTACAATCAATGATGTTAACTAGATGTTAGTTGGGAGTACTAATTTAGGATTGTGATTGATGATGCAAAAACTAAAACTATGTCCCTTTTTCATACACAGGGAAGTCTCAGCTAGGAGGTGGCTGGGTCGAGCCGGCTGGCTGATATCAAGGTCCCTCCACCCCCCCTGAAAAGAGAAAGTGGCAGTAGGAGGAGTACCCTAGAGGAGGCTGCTATAGCATTCTTTTGGAGGGCTACAGAGGTCCTGAGAGCACCACACACCATGCAGGAGAACATTGCTGCCTTCATAGCCTATAAAATGCAGAGGATGGAGGAGGGCCAAAAAGCCATGTGTGAGGCCCTCATATCGGAGGCTCTGGAGAAAGGTATGAGGGGCCAAATTACACCTCACACACATCTTTGGGATGGTCCTCCTCCTCCTCCTGCAGGTCCTCCTCCTCCTCCTCCCTCTCCTCCAGGTCCTCCCAGTCCTCCTCCAGGTCTCCCCAGTCCTCCTCCTCCTCCAAGTCCTACTCCTCCTCCAGGTCCTACTCCTCCTCCTGCCACATCTCCAACTGCACAGCCACAGCCCGGTAGGAAGCGTGGAAGGAAGACCAGACAGTGATTGCCCTGGGTTCAGTCTGGTCGGCCAAAAGATGCAGCCTCTTGTGGTACCACAGCCTGGGGACACAGATGTCATCTGCTGCTATCCGGATCTCTGCGAATTCTGGACCAGACTGCCCTCCCTTACATATGGACTCCTCAGGCCACCAATTTTGATGTTGAAGAATTGATGTCTGCCGTGGGGGTCCCAGGCTTCGCTAATTTCTCATGTTGATCCAGTGTTGCCTCCCTCTTTGTTTGGTTCTGATCCCTTAATAAAGGATTTTTGTTTTGAATTATACTCTCCTATGTGTTTTACTTCAAAAAGGACAGTTTGTTTGTGAGGATTCAGGTACAATTCAAATATACAATGTGAAATGAACAAGGGACACCAACAACAAACAATCTCCTGGAGATTAAATAATAAAAGATATCAATGGTGTTGGGGTAACTTGACACACAAAACACACCCAAAAATATTCTGGAGTAAAAATAAAAATAACATTGAACAAAGATCAGCCTTGGAAAAAATCCAAACATTAAAGAAAAAAAAAGGCTTAAAATCCAAAATAAAAAAAAATTAAAAAATATAAAACTGTCAGATGTGACAACTAATAACAATATATTCAGGGAATCCCACTAAAAAAACACAAATAAAAGTTTGTGAGAAGTGTGTGTGAATATGAGCAGCAAAACGACTTAATTCTTGTCACATTATAAAGAAGAAGAGAGTGCGCTGTATTAAACCATTTTTAACATTGCAGCGTGACGAAAGTGCTGTATCCATTGCGAACGCTAAGTTTACCAGAACATGCTGTCCCGTGTCGGAATTTCTTCTGAGCATGCGTGGCACTTTGTGCGTCGGAACAGGCCACACACGGTCGGAATTGACGCGATCGGATTTTGTTGTCGGAAAATTTTATCTCCTGCTCTCCAACTTTGTGTGTCGGAAAATCCGATGGAAAATGTCCAATGGCGCCCACACACGGTCGGAATTTCCGACAACACGCTCCGATCGGACATTGTCCATCGGAAAATCCGACCGTGTGTACGGGGCATTACATCCACCAGCTCCGTGATGTCGTCATGGAGGAGTGGAAGAGGACTCCAGTGGCAACCTGTGAAGCTCTGGTGAACTCCATGCCCAAGAGGGTTAAGGCAGTGCTGGAAAATAATGGTGGCCAGACAAAATATTGACACTTTAGGCCCAATTTGGACATTTTCACTTAGGGGTGTACTCGCTTTTGTTGCCAGCGGTTTAGACATTAATGACTGTGTGTTGAGTTATTTTGAGGGGACAGAAAATTGACACTGTTATACAGTACAAGCTGTACACTCACTACTTTACATTGTAGCAAAGTGTCATTTCTTCAGTGTTGTCACATGAAAAGATATAATAAAATATTTACAAAAATGTGTGAGGTGTACTCACTTTTGTGAGATACTGTGTGTGTGTGTGTGTGTTTGTGTGTATATATATATATATATATATATATATATATATATATATATATATACATATATAAAAACAATGATTTGGAAAAATATTTCCTATTTTTCATGGCAATCATTTGAATAACCAGATCAGAGTGTATTCATAATATGGGGAAATCATAACAATCCTATATTCATATAATTATAAAAAATGTTTGTAGCTAAGAGCTTCATTTAAACCAGGGTGTTTTAAAGCTGACAGATTGTGAGTCCAGCAAGCTTCTCGTTGCAAGAGTGGCCTGTCATTATCACCCCCTCTTTCATTTTGTGGTATGTATTCTAAAGCAAAGAAATGCAAGTTTGGTTCTCATTGGGCTCTTGCATATAATCAATCTATCAAGTTCTTGTTTTTAAGCATATGGTAGGTCTGTCTCTTGATTAAAAAAAAAAATACATATATCTATATCTATATCTATATCTATATATCTATCAATAGTGATAAATTAAAGAAATTATTATGTAATTTACTATCTGTGTGTGTGTATGTGTGTATATATAATGGAAAATTGTTATCACTTACCGTAATTTTCCTTTCCTGGCCCATCCTCACGTCAGCACATAGCGGGTTAACACCTCCTTTGGAGCCCCCAAAGACCACATGTTCCAAGCTGAATATAAAAGACAGCCCCTCCCCCAACTAAGATGTTCGATAACTTAGCCTGCGACAGGCCACTAGGGAGGGAGTCTTGTGCTGACATGAGGATGGGCCAGGAAAGGAAAATTATGGTAAGTGATAGCAATTTTCCAATTTCCTAGCCCATCTTCCCATCAGCACATAACAGGATATACCAAAGCCAATATAGGGTGGGAGAGAACAAATGAAAAGAGATACTGACAATCAAAGAAAAGCTGCTAAAGCCAGAAAGAATTGATCTCTCTTGTCCCAAACTTGCTGGTTGCATAATTAGTTTGTAAGGTTGAGTGAAGACTGCACCAGACCTTCAAGCTAGACCTTACCTATATCTTCCAAGCAATCCTGGCATAACTGCCCCAAAGGCTGCTACCCCTCTAGTCAAATAGGCTTGCAATTGTTTCAGAGCAGAAAAGCGTGCTTCCTGCATGCCAATCTAGTCACCCTGGTAACCCAAGAGTGGATGACTCTTGAAGGCCTGATAGCTAAATGAAAAGATTGTACACTTTCCTCTTTTGACCAAGTACACTGTTAGTAACTCGACCATGTGTAAGAAAACTGAAGTCTTCCTGTTGTGCACTCAGTGAGTCATGTGAAAAGTCCAGATAAACTGGGAAGTAGTCCCTTTGAAATTAGATACCACTTTAAAGTTGAACTTTGGAGATCAATGTGGTATCCCTATCTCTGGTAAAGGAAAAAGAAAAAACCAAAGGGCCCTTGCCCGAGAATGTTGCAATCTTCAATATCTGTCTGAAGTAGTTACTGTCAGAACTAGTTTTACCGTGAGGTACTTCAATGGAAATTAAACCTATTGGAGCAAAAGGGTGCTCTCAGATCCAAGCCTAAGTCCCACAGAGGGAACCAGGATTTCCCTCAAGGTCATATGGATCGTCATCTGGAAGAAGCATCTGGTCACTGGCTTTTGCACCCATCTGCAGCCTGCATTTCCAAAGGCAGACAGCAGACAGAGTCAGAGTCAAACCCACAGAAGTACACAGCATAGCAGGGGAGCCAGGACAGCACATCCAGAGACAGACAGGAGACTCAGCCAGAATCTGAGGTAAGTCCTTTACCTGGCAGGACTGCAGACAGGGAGAGAAGCCCTCCCAACTGCAGACTTCCAAAATCAGTTACACCATTGTATGGTGTCTGGCGGTTCCCATCCTGTGCTGCCCGTCTCCCCGCATTCACAGCCGCTCTCAGCCTGACAATAAAGTCAGGGGAGCAGTGCAGTGCGCTGCATATAAAAAGACAGGAAAAAAAACAAAGGGAGAGGCAATGATGACATTGCAGAGCTCTTATAATACCACACCTGTACAATATATCAATGCTGTTTAAGCATCATTTCACCCGCAGCCTTGGCACAAGGCACCTCAGTTTTTAGAAAGATTTACTTTCAGCATTCTGGGTCTTCCAACTCCATGAGAGGCTGAACATGGAGGGGTAGGTTCGGCAGGGGGGGATGCAGCAAACAAATTACTTACCAACTGCAATCAGCATGTGGCCTGGAGCATGACCAAAAAAAGAACGTCTTAGTTGAGGGAGGCGCTATCTTTTATATTCAGCTTGGAACATGTGGTCATTGGGGGCTCCAAAGGAGGTGTTAACCCGTTATGTGCTGACGGGAGGATGGGCCAGGAAATATATATATTATATTAAATATATATATATATATATATATATATATATATATATATATATATATATATATATATATATATATATCTTGCCTACCATGAGACTAGAGTATGTATATTCTTCTCATTACCCTATGCGGATTTGTTTTGTAAATTGAATGTAACATTCAGTGTACATGTGACACTGTACTAACATTTATAAAAGTATGTTAGCACAGAATACTAAAGAACACATTGCAAAGTAATAGATTTTGAATGTGCTTTCTCAGAAAGGATAATTTGTATAGCATGGCACACAACACCACAGTCACGTTGTGTGTGAGACAAATTTCAGTTTATTTTGAGCCCCTCTTTTACCATCTGTGCAAAGTTACAATACATTCTAAAGGTTTAATTCACTCTTTTTATACCAAGCATAATGTCAGAAGCAATTCATAGTCATGCAATCATAGGGATGCTGTTTTCCTCCTCATTTGCATTTCTATTAGATGAGTCTACTGCTAAAATGATATCAGCATGTGCTGGGTCTTAACTTAACTGACTCTTTCTTCCACACTGTTAATTTTTAACTGCTATATTTACATTCTGAAGCACCCAAAACATTGTTTTCGGCAGCCAAAAATAGTTACATTGCAGTGATGTTTTCACTTGCTCTTAATATTTTAGTACATTTCATAAAGTGTAATGTTTAATAGACCATTTTTGTAACCGTGTTTGACTGAATGTAATTTCACTAGACATATTTAAGTTCTCATTAAATAGACTTTTGTTTAAATTTCTATGAGGTTCAAAGTTTCTGAAGCTGGGTACTGCCTTAAAGGCAACCTGTAAGAAAAAAATACAGTGAACCATCACTGCTGATTTGTTTTTAAATATGCTAGCTCTAGGGCTGTCATGCCAATCCTGGCTTCTTTACCTTTTGAGTTACTGACCTGAAACAAATATGTAAGTTGGGAGATTTTTTTGAACTTCAGTGACTGCCTGTTCTTTTTAAAGTGGAATTTCACTCTCTCAAACAACATTTACTATTTCTAATCCTTACACTGCTAGCATTAGTAAATGGATAGAAAATTGTATCATATTTACTTGTTTTAAACGTTTTTATTTGCATTTCTTCAGTCACTTCCTGGTTTCCATGCCTAGACAAATGATGTCATATATCTCAGGAGTGCTCAAGAGGGGAGGGAGGGTTCGCAGCTCAGCCTATGCCTTAGCTAAGGGCAGATATATTCAAGGCGGTAACCAGATGAATCAGCTACCCTTACTCAAGTTGGCCACTGCCAGAAATGTTAGGGGGTGTTCAAAATGATTTCTCAGCAAAATAAAGCATGGAGACATGGGTGGATTGAGGTGTTTTCTTAGAATACTATATAGAATTATATAGAATTTTTGCTTTGTGGTGCTCAGATGCAGTTCCACTTTAACTCAGTGATTGTAATCAATTTACCTCTGCATGTGAAAGATTGCTTACACAGGCGGCTGCATCTGTATATTTTTACTGGGCAGCAAAGATGTCACTCTTTCACAACTTAAAGCCTGAGCAAAAAATTATAATGTCTATGACTCACAGTACTTACTCTGGCTGTGCTTCTATGTAGTTAACTGTCAGGAAACCTGATCCTCTTATACAGCCAAAGGCCTGTAATAGTGTTTAAGACTCTCATTACTGACCCAGGCTGTCAGTATCCATGCTGATCTTTTCTTTTTCATTTTTATTTTAAAGGGTGTCCCCCACAAAAGGGATTGCTGTACCATAAGCACGGAATTAAAAAGGTGCGCACCAAGCATGTATTCTACTCCTTACATGAACATAACCCTCTTCCAAAATATAAAAACACTGTATAGAAAAGATAACATTAAAGTTCCCTTTGGTATAAGACATTTATGTGAATATTGTAACTTTTTTTTTTGTTGTTGTTTTTTTTCCCATCCTAACATGTCATTTAATTGATGTGTGTTTTATAGTCCCAATTGCAGTGTAGCGGACTCCAATTATATATTTAACTAAAATTCAGAGCTTAGGTGTGTGCTAAGCGGCAGCCTCCCTGAAAAAAAGTCACAAGTGAAGTCCAATTAATTAATTATAAAAGGAAGGGAATTTGGCGCTGCTTACAACAAATATTTGAAAAATCGTAATTACAACTGTGGTGTCATATATACAAATGATTTAAAATATACGTGAATATCCCAAATCTCCTTATATCATAACTAAAAGTAAAAGCAAACTGAAAAAAATATGAACTTGTGTCTGTTGTATCCAGTATATGATGCCTGAAAAAAAGTAAAAAAAAAAATAAAAATATATAAATATATATATATATATATATATATATATATATGTGTATATATATATATATATATATATATATATATATATATATATATATACAAGTCCAAATCTGTGATAAAGAACTATCCACAATAAATTTCCATAATTCAAAAAATCCCAACGTGACTTGTGCAGAATCCAGGTGATGACACTTTATCACAATTTCTGTGCAGAGAAATAAGGTGACTTTTCCGTGCTCCCCCTTTGTTTTATGTACTCACCAGAAAACCCTACCCCTTCAGGGGTAAAGAGCGTGCAGTCAGATATGCCTCTGGTCCTGGTGTCCCAATGATCAATATGCCCTCCTGCTCTGTGGCGTTGCTTGTATAATAGGGTGTCCACATAAAATTAATAGTAGAAATGGGCACTCGTAGAGTAAATCCGTTAACCACTTGCCGATCGCCTAACGCAGATATACTGCGGCAGAATGGCAAGGGCAGGCAAAATCACGTACCTGGTACATGATCTGCCTCCCCCCCGGTTTCGTTAGGGGAGCGATCCAGGCTGAGGGGGAGGCCACTCATTCGTGGCTACCCCCTCGCGATCGCTCCCAACGAATGAAAATCTTCCTCTGCTGCTGTAATGTAAACGGTGGCAGAGGAAGTGATGTAATCTCTCCTCAAGTCGGTCTTTTCGTTCCGGCGCCGAGGAGAGAAGACATCAATGTGAGTTGCACCAACGCTACACTTACAGTAGAACACACTAGGCACACTTTTCACCCCCAATCACCCGCCTGTACCCCCTGTCACAGTGACACCAATAGCAGTTTTTTTTTTTTTTTGCATTGGTGTCAGTTTGTGACAGTTATAAGTTGTAGGGCAGTTAGTATTAGCCACCTTTAGGTCTAGGGTACCCCCCTAACCCCCCCATATAAAGTTTTAACCTCTTGATCACCCCCCATTGCTAGTGTCACTAAGCGATCGTTTTTCTGATCGCTGTATTAGTGTCACAGGTGACGCTAGTTAGGGAGGTAGGTATATAGGTTCGCCGTCAGTGTTTTATAGCAACAGGGACCCCCATATACTACCTAATAAAGGTTTTAACCCCCTGATTGCCCCCTAGTTAACCCTTTCACCAGTGATCACCGTATAACTGTTACGGGTGACGCTGGTTAGTTATTTTGTTTATTATAGTTTCAGGACACCCGCCGTTTATTACCTTATAAAGGTTTAACCCCCAAATTGCCCGGCAGTGATATAAGTTAGGTTTTAGAGTCAGATAGAGTCAGGTCTGCGTCGCCCCAGGCAGTGTCAGGTTAGCGCCAGTACCGCTAACACCGACGCACGCACCATACACCTCCCTTAGTGGTATAGTATCTGAACGGATCAATATCTGATCCGATCAGATCTATACTAGCGTCCCCAGCAGTTTAGGGTCCCCAAAAATGCAGTGTTAGCGGGATCAGCCCAGATACCTGCTAGCACCTGCGTTTTGCCCCTTGGCCCAGCCCTGCCCAGCCCACCCAAGTGCAGTATCGATCGATCACTGTCACTTACAAAACACTAAACACACATAACTGCAACGTTCGCAGAGTCAGGCCTGATCCCTGCGATCGCTAACAGTTTTTGTTGGTAGCGTTTTGATACAGTCGGTAACAGTCAGGAGCTTTTTTGCCTGTGAGTCTCACTAGTGTATCACTAAATTTAGAGCCCAAAATGGCAAATCGAAGGTACACTAGTGAAGAGGCCTACATGTTTCTGAGCATGATAGATAGTGAAGAGGAAGTCACTCATCTGTCAGATTCAGGCTCAGAATACGATCCTGTAGACGACAGCGGCTCCATGACAGATAGCTCTGATGACGGAGTTGTGGTCCCTGCCAAGGTCAGGTGTACCAGACCCCTGAACTTCTTCTTCTGTCCTTGATGTTCAAGAACTGCAGGTCCCTCGTATGGAGCAGAGAAGTTCTAGCGCCGTTAATCCTTCTTGTGAACTGGCAAGCACCAGCGGCCTAGTACACCCTGGTCGTACATCCAGCACTGTAGTAACACTTGGTGACGTGGTGAGTCCTATAAGTGCAGTTCAAGCTGGAGAGGTGGCAAGCACAAGTAGTGTCCTGCTGCCACCAAGAAGACGAACACAGGCCCGTCGTGCCCATAGTGCCCTTCCTGCTGCATTCGCCAATCCTAATTGGGAACCCACCACTTCTGCAGCATCGGTACTTCTCCAATTCACTGGCCAACCCGGCATTCAGGTGGAAACAGTTGATTTTACGTCACTGGATTTTCATTCGCTGTTTTTCACCAAAGATCTCTATAGATCTATTGTGGACCAAAGCAATTTGTACGCTGGTCAACACATCGCCACTATTCCCCAGTCCTCCCTTGCCAGAGAATGGAAACCAATTACGGTTTCTGAATTTAAGATCTTTCTGGGCCTTTCCCTCCTCATGGGCATAACCAAAAAGAGTGAGTTGCGGTCATATTGGTCCACTGACCCAATTCACCATTTGCATTTTGTGGTTCATGCACTTCAACAACAATGAACTCTGTCGTCCTCGTGGAGACCCTGGATACGATCGGCTCTACAAAATTCGGCTCCTCGTAAACCACTTCAACCAACGTTTTGCAGACTTGTTTACTCCCCATCAAGTTGTCTGCGTTGATGAGTCCCTGATTAAGTTTTCTGGCCGCTTGTCATTCAAACAGTACCTTCCCAGCAAGCGTGCCAGATACGGGGTCAAGATGTATAAGCTCTGTGACAAGGCCACAGGCTATACATGTATTTTTATGGTTTACGAGGGCAAAGATAGTCACGTAGAGCCGACAAACTGCCTTGACTACATAGGAAGCGCTGGCAAGATTGTGTGGAACTTGGTGTCACCCTTATTCGGAAAGGGGTTCCACTTGTATGTGGACAATTATTACATGAGCGTGCCACTTTTTAGTCACCTTTTTGATCATCAGATTGGAGCATGTGGCACCGTGCGACCTAATTGCCGGGGTTTTCCCCAGCGGCTTGTAGATTCTCGTCTTAGGCTGGGGGAGAGAGCCTGCTTGCAGTGTAATAATTTGCTCGCTATGAAGTGGAGGGATAATAAGAATGTTTTCGTTCTTACCTCCCTTCATGCAGACACGACAGTCCAAATTACTATGGCGACTGGTGTTGTGGAGAAATCCCTCTGTGTCCATGAATATAACCTTAACATGGGAGGGGTGGACCTCAACGACCAGTTGTTGGCGCCGTACCTAGTTGCCCGTAAGGCCAGACACTGGTACAAAAAAAGTGTCTGTTTATATATTTCAATTGGTGTTGTTGAACGCTTATGTGCTATACAGAGCTTCAGGACAGACTGGATCCTTCCTTAAATTCCAGGAAGAGATCGTCCGAGCCCTTCTGTTTCCAGACGGTGCTCCACCTCACCTTCCCCAACCAAATGCAGTAAGCCGGCTGCATGAGAGGCATTTTCTTTATGTCCTCCCGAGTACCCCTACCCAACAAGCCCCCCAAAAAAGATGTCATGTCTGCAGCAAGCGCGGATATAGGCGTGACACCCGGTATTATTGTCCCTCCTGTCCTGACAATTCTGGTCTTTGCATTGGTGAATGTTTTGAACGCCACCATACACTAGTTGAGTATTAGCGTAGGGTACAGCACTGCACAGACTAAGACACACGTTCACAGGGTCTCCCAAGATGCCATCGCATTTTGAGAGACCCAAACCTGGCATCAGTTACAAAAGTTAAAGTTACAAAAAAAAGTGTAAAAAAAAAAAAAAAAAAGTAAAAAAAAAAAAAACCCACAAAAAAATATATGTAATAAAAAAAACAAAAATAGTTGTTGTTTTATTGTTCTCTCTCTATTCTCTCTCTATTGTTCTGCTCTTTTTTACTGTATTCTATTCTGCAATGCTTTATTGTTATTATGTTTTTATCATGCTTGCTTTATAGGTATGCAATTTTTTTATACTTTACCGTTTACTGTGTTTTTTTTGTTTTCAGGTACGCCATTCAGCCGCAGAGCGGATTTATTTATCTTGACAGAAACAGCGTTTGCTCCCAAGATACATAAAGCCCTGACTCCAGCGCTGTTGGAGGTGATTTCACCACCACAGCTACATACTTCAGCATATATATGCCGAATCGTGGGGGCAGCAGTGGGTGGAGGGGCGATTTGCTCCTACCTTTTGCGGGAGGATGCCCCCATGCTTCGGCATATATATATTTTAGGCACAGATTGTGTTAAATGTTTTAAATGTTTTTTTGTATTTGCTTTGCAGGTATGGTAAGTATTACTGTTATACTGTAATGTTACTTTGTTTTATTGTTAACCATCATTTGCTTAGCAGGTACGCCATTCAGTTGCAGCGCGGATTTATTTATCTTGACAGCAACAGCGTTTGCTTCCACGATACATAAAGCCGTGACTCCAGCGCTGTCGGAGGTGATTTCACCACCACAGGTACATACTTCAGCATATATGCTGAAGCGTGGGGGCAGCAGTGGGTGGAGGAGCGATTTGCTCCTACCTTTTGCGGGAGGATGCCCCCATGCTTCCGCATATATAAACGGTGCATGTATGCCCATCATTAGAAGTGGGTGGATGAAGGGAGGTATTCTAATGGTGGGCATACCCACCAATCAATATCTTTTTTTCGTTCAGCCCACAGGCTGCATGAAAAAAAAGTTTACAATATATGCCCAACAAGGACCAGCAACGTACTGGTATGTTGCTGGACTTTGAGTGGTTATACCAGAATGATGCCTGCAGGTTTAGGTATCATCTTGTTATCATTCTTTTCAGCCAGCGGTCGGCTTTCATGTAAAAGCAATCCTAGCAGCTAATTACTGCTTTTTACAAGCAGTGGGAGGGAATGCCCCCCCCCCACTGTCTTCCATGTTTTTCTCTGGCTCTCCTGTCCCAACATGGAACCTGAGAATGCAGCCGGTGATTCAGCCAGCTGACCATAAAGCTGATCAGAGACCAGAATGGCTCCAAACATCTCTATCGCCCATGAAACCGGAAGCTACAAGCACTTCAAGATTTCGCCGGATGTAAACAGCGCCATTGGGAAATTGGGAAAGCATTTTATCACACCGATCTTGGTGTGGTCAGATGCTTTGAGGGCAGAGGAGAGATCTAGGGTCTAATAGACCCTAATTTTTTCAAAAAAGAGTACCTGTCACTACCTATTGCTATCATAGGGGATATTTACATTCCCTGAGATAACAATAAAAATGATTAAAAAAAAATGAAAGGAACAGTTTAAAAATAAGATAAAAAAGCAAAAAAATAATAGAGAAAAAAAAAAAGCACCTCTGTCCCCCCCTGCTCTTGCGCAAAGGCGAACGCAAGCGTCGGTCTGGCGTCAAATGTGAACAGCAATTGCACCATGCATGTGAAGTATCACCACGAAGGTCAGATCGAGGGCAGTCATTTTAACAGTAGACCTCCTCTGTAAATCTAAAGTGGTAACCTGTAAAGGCTTTTAAATGCTTTTAAAAATGTATTTAGTTTGTCGCCACTGCACGTTTGTGAACAATTTTAAAGCATGTCATGTTTGGTATCCATGTACTCGGCCTAAGGTCATATTTTTTATTTCATCAAACATTTGGGCAATATAATGTGTTTTAGTGCATTAAAATTTAAAAAAGTGTGTTTTTTCCCAAAATAATGCGTTTGAAAAATCGCTGAGCAAATACTGTGTGAAAAAAAATGAAACACCCACCATTTTAATCTGTAGGGCATTTGCTTTAAAAAATATATAATTTTGGGGGTTCAAAGTAATTTTTTGCAAAAAAAAATAATTTTTTCCTGTAAACAAAAAGTGTCAGAAAGGGCTTCGTCTTCAAGTGGTTAGAAGAGTGGGTGGTGTGTGGCATAAGCTTCTAAATATTGTGCATAAAATGCCAGGACAGTTCAAACCCTCCCCAAATGACCCCATTTTGGAAAGTAGACACCCCAAGCTATTTGCTGAGAGGCATGTCGAGTCCATAGAATATTTTATATTGTGACACAAGTTGCAGGAAAAAGACAATTTTTTTTTTTTTTTTAGACTTTTGGGGAGCCTAGCCGCGTATGGGACCCCGAAAACCAAGCACCGCCTTCAGGCTTTCTAAGGGCGTAAATTTTTGATTTCACTCTCTTCACTGCCTATCACAGTTTTGGAGGACATGGAATGCCCAGGTGTCACAAAACCCCCCAAATGACCCTATTTTGGAAAGTAGACACCCCAAGCTGTTTGCTGAGAGGTATAGTGAGTATTTTGCAGACCTCACTTTTTGTCACAAAGTTTTGAAAATTTTCAAAAATAAATGAGAGCTGCAAAATACTCACCATGCCTCTCAGCAAATAGCTTGGGGTGTCCACTTTCCAAAATGGGGTCATTTGGGGGGAGTTTGTGCTATCTTGGCATTTTATGGCCTTCGAAACTGTGATAGGTAGTGAGGAGTGAATCAAAAATTTACGCCCTTAGAAATCCTGAAGGCGGTGATTGGTTTTTGGGACCCCGTATGCAGCTAGGCTCCCAAAAAGTCCCACACATGTGGTATCCCCATACTCAGGAGAAGCAGCTAAATGTATTTTGGGGTGCAATTCCACATATGCCCATGGCCTGTGTGAGCAATATATTATTTTTTTTTAAATCAAAAAGGTGTTTATTGAACAAATTTCCATACATAGCTTCCATTGTACATACATCATGCAACAACATATCATTATTTACTATTACATTCCAATCATCATTTATCACCAAAAATCCTGAAATATTTCAATGCTCTATTACTTTATGGTCACTAACCATCAATAAAACCTCATGGGCCCCCCCCCCCGAGACATTGCATTAGTCTGGACATTACCAGCTCCCTAGGACTCAGTCCAGGGGTGTCTAACCATGGTGCCCAGATCCTTTCGAATCTATTGGAGCTGCCTCTGTGTTGGTAAATGTGTTTTTCCATAATTAAGGTGTTGCCCATATGAGTAATCCATGATTTCACTGATGGTGGCGAGGTCGATTTCCAGCCAAGCAGTATAAGTTTGCGTGCCTGGAATAGTGCCCTAGTGAGTGCTATTCTAGTCATCTCTTCCGGGACAATATCCTCTAGGACTCCTAGGATGCAGTGAATTGGGTCAAGGGGAATGGTGGTCTGGAACACTCGGTTAAGTGTTTCCATAACCTCACTCCAGTACCTATGGAGTTTTGGACATCTCCACAGTAGGTGAATGAGATCCCCCCGATGCCGCTCACATCTGCTACATAAAGGATCAGTCCTCCTGCCCATATTGTATAGTTTAAGTGGGGTGTAATGCACTCTAAGTATTATATACAGTTGGGATACCTTTTGGGCCACGTTGAGAGAGCATATATTAACAGATTGTAAAATTTCTTCCCATTGATCTCCCATAATTGGGCCTACGTCCTGCTCCCATAGGGACGGTGCCCTGGGCGGGTGTGTTTTCAAAAGTTGCATCAGTAGCATTTGATAGCAATATGAAATAAAACCTTTAGTTTCTGTGCTGGACTGTATCAGATGAAAGATAGGGGTGGTGGACAATGTCCAGGGAGTAGCACTTCCTTGTGTGTCCACCGCGTGTTTGAGTTGGATATATGAATAGTACATGGTATTTGGGAGGTTGTATTTATTTTGTAGCTCTGAGAACGTCAGCAGCTTGCCATTGCTAAATATGTGGGATAAAAGGATAATACCAAATGAGCGCCATCTGGGACCCTGTTGCAGCTTTGCTAGCTCTACATATGAAAGATTCCCCCATATTGGGCTGTATTCTGTGAAGCCTGTTACCTCCTGCAGCTGCCTTCCCTTGTTCCAGACTTTCTGTATTAAAGTAAGAGTAGGCGTTAGTTTATTGGATTTGTGAAACAGTTGGGCCTCAAGGCCTAGCGGGATTGTTTCCGCTCCTGTCCCAATCAGCATTAACTGCGCCGATGAGCTAGGAGGGTCCCGGTTCATGGAGCCCACCAACTGCTGCAACTGAGCTGCTATGTAGTACAGCCAAGGGTTGGGTACTGCCAGCCCTCCGCTGTCCTTAGGGTGTTGCAGCTGTTCCAGCTTAATTCTCGGTGTGCCTGAGTTCCACAGCAATTTGCGGAAGAGAGTGTTAACCACCCTAAAAATCTTTAAGTGTATTACTATTGGGGAGTTGTGTAAAAAGTAAAGTAATTGCGGCATTAAAATCATTTTTATTAAATTTGCTTTGCCCGCTAGTGACAGTTTGAGCCTGTTCCATGTGTTGATTTTGTCTCTAAATCTGGATAGCAAGGGGTGTATGTTTAGGGGGCAGTATTCCGCTATTTTAGGTGAAATTTGTATGCCTAGGTATTTGAATGATGATGTTACCGGAACCGAGCAGGAGTCCGGTAGATTCACCTCACCCCCCTCGTCCAGCGACATCAAAGCTGACTTAGACCAATTAATCGTCAGGCCAGAAAAATAACCGAACCCAGTAATGATTCTTGTCACCTCCGCTAAGGACGCTGTGGTATCCCCCAGGAAAAGCATCATGTCGTCAGCATATAGCATAATCTTTTCGTGGAGGTTCCCATATTTAAAGCCCGTAATCTGCTGACTAGCTCTTACCGCAGCCGCCAACGGCTCGATGGCGATGGCAAAGAGCAGGGGAGACAGGGGGCATCCCTGCCTTGTGCCCCTGCCCAGAGCAAACGCATGTGACATCCTGGCTGACATCCTGATAGTCGCCTTTGGGGAAGCATATAACAGTTTGACCCATGCTATAAAGCGATTTCCAAACCCAAGCTTTGATAGTACCGCCCATAGGTATCCCCAACCTACACTGTCAAACGCCTTATTGGCGTCCAGGGAGAGCAGAGCCCTGCTTCCTTCATTATCTGGCTGCAGCTGCATATTTAAAAATAGGCGTCTGAGGTTGGTGGCAGTGGACTTTTGCGGCATAAATCCAGCCTGGTCGGGGTGTATTATGGAGTCAATGAACCGGTTGACCCTAAGCGCCAGGGCCTTAGCCAGGATTTTAACATCACTTTGCAGTAGCGAAATAGGCCTGTATGAGCCCGGGTCAACCGGATCCTTACCAGGTTTCAACAATAAAATTATATTGGCTCTAGTCATGGAGGTCGGCAAGCTGCCTTTTTTAAGCGAGTCATTAAACACTTCTAGTAGCTGCGGCATTATCCACTCACCATATTGGGTGAAAACCTCCATGGGGATACCGTCCTCCCCAGGAGCCTTGCACGTAGGGAAGGAACATGCCGCATGTTGTAGCTCTTCCAACGTCAGGGGTGCTTCCAGTGATTGCCTAGCCTCTTCAGATAGAGAGGGCAGATCAATCCCTGAAAGGTATGCCTCTAGCTCACCATCCGTGTAGTCATCCTTCGCTCCATAAAGATCCTTGTAAAAGGATGTTAGCTCTGATAGAACTTGATCCAGGCCATTAACTACCTTTCCACCGGTCGTGCGAATCGCCCCGACCGTTGGAGACAGCTGCTGGGACCTGGCTATTTTTGCCAATAGGCGTCCCGTTTTTTCCCCTTCTTCATAAAATGCCTGTTTGCTAAAGAACCTTTTGCGTTCTGCGGCGGAGGATCTCAAGCGGTCCAGTGAATCCTGGGCCGAAATCCACGCCTCCCTCGCAGAGCAATATATTATTTAGTGACAACTTTGTGCAAAAAAAAAGTTTGTCATTTTCCTGCAACTTGTGGCAAAAAATAAAATATTCCATGGACTCAACATGCCTCTCAGCAAATAGCTTGGGGTGTCTACTTTCCAAAATGGGGTCATTTGGGGAGGGGGTTGTGCCATCTTGGCATTTTATGGCCTTCAAAATTGTAAAAGGTAGTGAGGAGTGAAATCAAAAATGTACGCCCTTAGGAATCCTGAAGGCGATGCTTGGTTTTCGGGCCCCGTACGCAGCTAGGCTCCCAAAAAGTCCCACACATGTGGTATCCCCATACTCAGGAGAAGCAGCTAAATGTATTTTGGGGTGCAATTCCACATATGCCCATGGCCTGTGTGAGCAATATATCATTTAGTGACAACTTTTTGTAATTTTTTTTTTTTTTTTTGTCATTATTCGATCACTTGGGACAAAAAAAATAATATTCAATGGGCTCAACATGCCTCTCAGCAATTTCCTTGGAGTGTCTACTTTCCAAAATGGGGTCATTTAGGGGGGTTTGTACTGCCCTGCCATTTTAGCACCTCAAGAAATTACATAGGCAGTCATAAACTAAAAGCTGTGTAAATTCCAGAAAATGTACCCTAGTTTGTAGACGCTATAACTTTTGCACAAACCAATAAATATACGCTTATTGACATTTTTTTACCAAAGACATGTGGCCGAATACATTTTGGCCTAAATGTATGACTAAAATTGAGTTTATTGGATTTTTTTTATAACAAAAAGTAGAAAATATCATTTTTTTTCAAAATTTTCGGTCTTTTTCCGTTCATAGCGCAAAGAATAAAAACTGCAGAGGTGATCAAATACCATCAAAAGAAAGCTCTATTTGTGGGAAGAAAAGGACGCAAATTTCTTTGGGTACAGCATTGCTTGACCGCGCAATTAGCAGTTAAAGCGACGCAGTGCCAAATTGTAAAAAGTGCTCTGGTCAGGAAGGGGGTAAATCCTTCCGGGGCTGAAGTGGTTAAACAAAATTTATTTTCCAAAAGTAAAATCTTTTAAAAGGAAGGAGCTCCAATTGCCCCAATTCATATAGGCATACAAACAGTTTCCTAGGTCTGGACGGCGTGCATTCCACAGACCACAGCGCAAAAAACGGAAGTTCCGGAAGTGACGTGAATGCGTACCAAGTCCCATCTTGCGCGTTTCATCATTGGAAGTCGTCTGAGACTCCAATTTGAAATCTGAATATATTGTGCCAGGGCTTCACTGTGTCACGGTGTCGAGAGGATAAGCACACTTACCAGCTAGCCTACAAAAAGAAAGAAATAATTACACTGTCTAAAACGTTACATTAAAAATATATGTGAAAGCCTCACTGCCTCTGTAAAGTGCTGTCCCAACTCTTATACTTAAGAGTCTCAAAATTAGAGCATACTGTATATAGCATTGGATAAAGTAATCACTTTGGCTCTAGAGCAATTTTTTTTACGTTTTGCACACATGTAAAAATCTGCCATAAATGTACCTTCAACCTCTAGAAAATTTTCTGAAAGCAGAAGCCCTGTAGAATAAAAAGATAGTTGGAATTTTTTTATATCGCACAATATTTGTGCAACTGTTTTGAGGAAAAATATAATAAAATGAATTTCAGTGCAAACACACAATATAATACCCAATTTTGGTCAAATATAAAAGTTGCATCAAATAAATACTGTGGATACCAAACATGTCAAGTCTTAAAATTGTGCATGCCCATGATATTGTGAAAAACTATGGTACCCAAAAATCTCCATAGGTGACACTTTAAAAGTCTTTGCTGCTCATCAGTTTAACTACTTAAAGACCGCCCACCGCAGATATACTGCAGGGCGGCTCTATTGCGTGAAACGGTGTACCTGTACGTCATTTTGTGCAATAGACAGCAGGGGTGCGTATGCTGATTGGCCAGAGGGGGAGCCAATCAGCTGGCCCAGCGGATGCACTGTCTGCCGGGACCCGCCAATTGCTCCCCAGAGAGGCAGATCGCTGTTCTGACAGGGAAGAACACAGTGATCTTGTGTTTCTGCTAAGCAGGAACATGGATCTCTGTATTCTCTCAGTCAGTCCATTCCCCACACAGTGAGAAAGCATCCACTAGGGACACGCTTAGCCCTTTGATCATGCCTTGTGTTAACCCCTTCCCTGCCACAAAAGACTGGGAGGGAGGAGCCGCATGTGGGCGTCGCATTGGAGCTGACGCTAAACCTGGGATGCCTGGCGTCTCTCCTCCTGTGATGCCGGCTAGGGCTTAGTCACAAGCCATCCCCCAGCTCCCCGCGGACTCCCCGGCCCGGTGCCTTCACCCCCCCTGGACATCCATCCCGGATATCCCCCGTCCTAAGCATAGGCCGTGGTGTGGTTTATAACAGTGGGCACGAACGGAGCGTTTTATGCTCCTGTGTATGAGAGACACACACTGCGCCTGGTAAATCGATCCATAAGCTCACCACAAGCTAATAACCACAGGCTGCTCCATGCTCCACGCAGGCTCCAAGCTCCATGCAGGCTGCTTCATGCTGCTACGCACCCTTGGTTGTTGGTGACTGTTTAATGATTGCGGAGGCAGAGGATCGGTGTCAAGGTGAAGGTAAATGATTCAGAGATCCAGCAGACGAGAGTATGGTAAGTCTACGAACCACTCTGACCCATCTGACCCACCTGACGGGTAAGTAAACTACATCCAAAAAGTTACATGTTACAGCAACCTGGCATAAAGGACACATGAAGAGTGGCAAGTAACCTAATTGCTTAGACTTCAATCTTACTTCGGAGTACCCATATTTCAAGCGACTTTTCCTACAGGGTCCTATGTATAACTTATTGCGATTAATCTAGAGGACATGTCACTAAGTCAAGTCATGCATGTGTATATTCCAGAAGGACTCAGGCAATAAGAGATCAGTGGTCTGCATGATCTGAGGCTGAATCCTACCTCACTCCACGCCATTTAGTCTCTGTGGTGAAAGGTAGAGATTCAATATACACCTCTCCCTTTAGCAACCAATAATAAACGCCTGCATATCAACTGAAAGAGAAGGGAAAAGAGGAAAGGGAGAGAAGGAAAAAGAAAAAAAAAACATACACACATTGCAAGCCTACAGTGCACGGGGAAACGGATGGAAATAGTTGGACTTGGGTTATCCCATGTTACAGGAAATGACAGGGGAGGTACACCCATGTAGGTGATGATATTCCCTTTTTTTTGCCAACATTTTGATAACTATGATATTATAGCAAGATGTAGATATAGGAGCCCGTTGTATTATTTTTCTTTTTATCTGCACTGACTGTCTGACCGCTGTCTGATCCCATGCATCATTTGAACCTCCTCCCCAGCAGATCCAGGTTACCCCCTGGTGGATCATCTCCATATTATACTTACTCTATATCCAGGAATCTTTTTTTTTTTTTTTTTTTTTGTCGTTAAAGAAGTGTGGGTAGAACAGAGAGAAAGGGGGTGGGGGACGGACAGGAGGAGACAGGGTACCTGTATTTAATGTTCTAGACAGAATAGAAGGGGGAAGGAGAAGGGGAAAGAAAGGGGAAGGAAGAGGAAAAAAAAGAAAAATGAGGGGTAAATCAGCGAAAGGGGCCTCAGCAAATCCGCCTAGGACAAGTGTAAGTCTGGGAACCATTTGAAAATATATGGTCCAAGACAGAGGTAAGATCTACAGGAGCTAAAAGCAAAACCCCAGAGTGTCTTTCAAAAATTGGGACAAGAAGACAGTTGGTTGAGATAGACATCCACACAGCACGTAGTGAGACAATGGAAGAAGAAACAATGTAACCTCAACAAACAAAACAGCTCCCTACTAAAGGTGAAATGGCTGAAATGTTTGCAAAGCTTGAAACATCAATAAAAGGAGAAATAGAAACATTGCGCGAGAATATGAATCACATTCTAAAAAGAGTTGAAGATGTAGAAATAACGGTGGACAGGCAAGGGGTTGAGATAAAAGGCCTCAAACACCAGATGGAAGAGATACAGTAAGAACAGAGAAATTTAGTGTACAGATTAGAAGATCAAGAGAACCGAAATAACGGAACAACTTTCGGATTAGAGGTCTACCAGAGATACCAGAGATGCAAGGTGAAAAAGAGGACTTACAAGAAAAAATGGATGTAATCTTCGGAGGCCTGGACGGGCACGGGAATTTCCCAATCCCAGGGGAGAGTATCAGAACCAAAGATGTTCACTCTGAGCTCAACCTCTAGGGGGACAACCTAGAGGCCGGGAGGTGTAAGTGGGGCCACGGTTATTTGGGCCTTGGGGAGGTCCGTTACCCCCAATCGAGTGGGGGGGGTGGGGGGTTTGGGAGGGGGCAAGTTGTGTGAGGATGAGGGATGTGGGGGGTGTGGGGGGGCAGGGAGGGGAGGGGGTTTGAAGGCAAGTATCCACCGTATCGTCTTCCCCACCTTTGGTTAGTAAGGTTATGTATACCTCCCTCTACTTCATACATAAAGAGATGTCTAGGTTATATATAATTTCATACAAGAGGTCTAAACTCCCTCATAAAAAGCGCGAACATAATGGGTGAACTGAAATTCCTGAAAGCAGATGTTGCTCTGCTACAAGAGACGCATCTCTTTCTGGGTAAGAGCCAGAGCATTTTTTCCAGAGATTATCTGACTTGGTTCTATGGAGACTCCCCGACCAGGGGCGCAAAAGGAGTGGCGATTGGTTTTGCCAAGCAAGTTCAAAGTAGAGGACAGAATGACGGACCCAGAAGGTCGCTTTCTGTTCCTAAAAGGTAAACTAAATGGGTCAGATTACTCACTCGCAAACGTATATGGCCTGAAAAGAAACTCTGGTAGATATTTAATGGGAATTCTTGTAAAGTTTGAGGAGTTTAGGAAGGGGAGGCCATAATAGCAGGAGATTTCAATCTCTGCCTGGAACCAGGTAAAGCTAGTACTTTGTATGCACAGTGGGTGGGGGGGTGTGGTTGAACAAAATAAAAAAGAAGTTGCACCAATGTCAACTTGTAGATGTATGGAGGATGCAACACTATAACTCAAGAGACTACACATTCTACTCCCCCGTCTACGCGACGTATTCTAGATTGGGATCCGAGCCTGAGGCTCTGAAGGGAGCAGGTCCTGCCTTTGGAGTTCTCTTGTGGGCAGCAGAATAATCTTAATTATTCTTTCCTTATCTCTTTTGTGGGGAATATTGCCACTCACCCTGTAATCCAAGCACCGATCTCCCTGCCTGTTTCGGATCCCCGGACACTTGATGATCGCTTCCCGCAGATGACATCCAGTGGAGCAGTGTACTATTGGTCCTTCTAAGTCTCCATAAACCCCTTTATTAAGGGGTCCACCTAATCTGCACCGTTCTCCCTGTCTATTCTGGATCCCGGGACATCTGATGATCGTTTCCCGCAGATGACATCCAGTGGAGCAGTGTGCCATTGGTCCTTTTATGTTTCCAAAGACCCCCTGTAATTAAGGGGTCCACTTGATCTGGTAAGGGCATCCTCATGATTTACTCATTTTCTTCTGCTGACAAGTGATTGACCTGGGTGAACTAGAAGAATTTATTCATTTCTGACCATATGGACTTAAATGTACTAGTTTTGAACGTATGAATTTTTAGTATTTAATTTTAGTTCTTTCCTTTCTTTTTGAACAACACAAGATAACGGGGGATTGTGAGGTCTTGGTGGGCCTATTTAGGAGGAGAGAGGCTATGGGGGATCTAATCGAACATGAAACCCGAAGGATATACAACTTAGCAAAAAAAGAAAGATATATAGGTGGTAATAGACCCGGCAGATTCCTGGCAAAGGCCCTGATAAAAAAGAAAAATACTAATTACATTGATAAAATAAAAACATGGACAGGAGACATCAGATATAATGATAAAGATATAGCGAAAACCTTTCAAGAGTATTATGGGGAGCTATACGCTATTAATAAAAATGACACCCAGGAGGGGAGGGATCTAAAAAGAGAGATAATTAAAAGCTTTCTAAAAGATAGCGGCTTGGTTAAAATTAGGGAAACTGAACAAAATATTTTAGAGGCTCCCATAACAGAGGAAGAAGTAAGAAAGGCACTTAAGGATACGCCGGTAGGCAAAGCCCGGGTCCTGATGCGTTGTCTGTCCTATATTACAAAAAATACCAGGATTATCTTATCCCCAAAATGTGTTCGTATATGAATGAAATCAGAGACAAAGGGGAAATGAGGAGAGAAGCACTGGAGGCCAACATAGCCATTATCCTGAAAGAGGATAAAGACAGTACACTGTGTTCCAGCTATAGACCCATCTCACTACTAAATGTGGATACAAAACTATTCGCCAAAGTGCTTGTGGAAAGATTGAAACTAATAATTAATAAGATCATACATTCAGACCAGGTCGGGTTTATACCAGGAAGAGAGGGACGTGATAATGCTATTAAAACACTCCTAGTAGCACAGAAGATCAAAGAGAGTGGAGCCCCAGGTCTACTTCTGTCAATTGACACTGAAAAAGTGTTTGACAGAGTAGACTGGGGCTTCATGATGTGTACATTGGAGGAGATTGGACTTAAGGACAGAATCCTCAGATGGATTAAGGCTTTATAATCACGACCTACAGCGAGAGTGAGGGTAAATGGTTTACTCTCAGAGCCATTTGAAATGTTTAACGGCACAAGACAGGGGTGTCCACTTTCCCCGCTGCTGTTTGTGTTGGCCCTCAAACCCCTTCTTTCTAGGATTAGGTAAAACCCGGACATCAACGGGTTAAAGATCGGCAAAGATGAGTACAGTATAAATTGGCCGCCTGATATTCTGTTATATGTCATGCACCTGAGGATCACCCTTCCTGATATTATTGCTACATTAACAGAATATGGGAAGCTTTCCAATTTCAACGTTAACCCGACTAAATCGGAAACGCTAGATATCAACAAAAGCATGCTTAGAGACCACTCATTTCAAAAACACTTCCCATTTATTTGGGGGAAAAAAGAACTCAATTACTTTGGAGTTAAAATAACTACTGTAATACAGACTGTTTCAGGCGAATTGTATGCCCCTCCTTAACGAAATAAAGCAAGAGCTCAACAGAATTTCACGCAGACAGTTGACCTGGGCAGGAAGAATCAATGTCTATAAAATGATAATACTACCTAAAATTACATATAAAATGCAGATGCTTCCAATATCATTTCCACAAGCATGTCTCAAAAGCCTACACACTATGTTTTTAAGATTCATCTGGAGAGGAAAAAAACCTTGTTTAAACTTTACACAGCTAACTAAAGAGAAGGGTAAGGGAGGGTGGGGAGCACCAGATATTCGTAAGTGTTATGAGGCAATTGCCTTGGCATGAGTAATAGACTGGGTTAAAAATAATAAAGAAAAACAATGGGTAAAAATGGAAAATAAAATTAGTGAAACCACGTTGAAAAAGATAATATGGATCCCACCACACTTAAGGTTATGTAGCACTGAAACATGATATAACAAGACACGCACTCAAAGTTTGGGACGCGCTGCACAAAAGGGAGCATTGGGGGTTCAACTCACCCCTAATTCCATTTAAGAATTCAGAATATTTTGCACAGGGGAAGGAGGATTTGTTTGGAAAGTGGATTCTGGAGGAAGATGCCCAACTAAAGAATGTAATGTGTCAGGATAAAATATGTACATTTAAGGAACTTAGAGATCGGGGAAATCTGTTAGCCATCGACCCATGGAGGTACAATCAACTAAGCCATTTCATTAACTCACTCCCGCAGCCAATTAGATCGGCAGACAACCTACTCCCACTGGAAAAAATATGCATTGAAAAAAAAAGGAAGGGGGGGTTCTCCAAGATTTATAAAGTACTAATAGAGTTGGGGAACACGGATGCCCCTCCATATATTAGGAAGTGGGAGAAGGAATTGGATGGCAAGTTGAAAGATCCGGAAGTGTGGCAGATACTAAGGAGGGTTAACGCCACCTCAGTCAACTGCAAAGTATTAGACTTGAACTTTAAGTGCCTGGCGAGAATGTACATGACCCCTGACCGCGTACACAAATGCCAGAAGGAAACTTTGCAATTATGTTGGAGGGGCTGCAAAGATATAAAGTCAATGGCGCATATTTGGTGGCACTGCCCAGAAATTAAAAATTTTTGGGGGGAAGTAAGGGCAATAATTACAGAAATTACCAATATTGCTATCCCGGACGACCCCTGGGAATGTTTATTCCATAAGAGCGAAATGCCCACCAAGACATATATGAAAACGCTTTTACCACAGCTTATCGATGCGGCCAAAAGCCTTATACCTAGGTATTGGCAAAAGGAAGGAAGACCTTCGATGAGAGACTGGTTTAATGAAATCCAAAGCCTAGAATACCTTAGGTTTAGTGAAGGGACAAAAATGGAGGCTTTTGCGACGAAGTGGATGAAATGGGTGGAGTATAAAGATTCTCTAAGAGCTGCCGAGATTTGGGGTATTTAGCTTAAGGACCTGGACAGCACCAGACGAGGAAATATGGGTTAGGGTGTGAAGAGAGACTGCTATGTCTATAGCAGTATGTGACTGCTATACAATGTTCCATGTAAAACCAACACAGTGCAAAAATAAACACATTTAAACATAAATCCAGTTTCATATAAGGTGCAAAATGGTGAAATCAAACAACTGTGCACATGTACAAAAGTTCATAGGTGGTTTGAATTCAATGAGAGAGATCACTTGTGAAGTATGAAGCATGAATCAAACACTTGACCATGTGAAACCTGTCACCAAAGTGAGACAAGAGGCTTACCAGAAAGCCAGCGACCACCCTTATTCAGGGGGGTCACAAAACGCTTGTTGGATCTGGCATCCGCTGAAGAGTTGTCCTGATGCCCTAAACGTCCCCCACCAGAAGCCTCCACAGATGTCGGGCGATGTTCAAATCTGGTCCGATAGCATCAATACCAGGGAGTGCAAATATGCAAAAAACAAAAAAACTCCAATAGTGCAATAATGCCTCTTAAAAGTACTTTAATGGTAGATAATGCAATGCTGCATATAAAAAAACTGACTCACAAACGAGTCATCCAATTCAGGTAGATAAAAAATGGAATTACATAAAAGTAAAAATCACATCAACATGTGAGGGCGATCGCACATGCGCAGAGCGTGTGTGCGTAATTTCCCAATGCTTGTCTTGTCATATGTGACATCATCGGGGTACACCCACACGTCGGCACTGACACTCTAAATAGTCCATTGACAAAACAAAGGAGCACTGCCATTGGTTAGGTTAAACGGTGTAAGGGCACTCATTGGGTGCATGTAATGAAAGAGGTGGAAAAAGTGTTCCTTACAGCCATTGGCAGAGCAAGAACATTCGTTATTCAAGAAACACAGACTGGATTAGGCATACAAATGGTCAAAAAGGCTTGCTTCTGGGGGGCACATGCGCGGTGCGATGCAAGACGGATGCTACGTGTGAGAGCTCCGGCAGACAGAGAGACTAGAAAGACTCCCACGGGGATATACAGCCACTATTTCTTGCCCAAAACCTCTCGCACCCCTGTGGGACTACAAGGTGCATGTCGTTCGGAAAGAAATCCAAACAGAAAAGCAAGCCGCAACGAATCCACACCACTTATCTCCTGCGGACCTCAGAGCAGCCCAAAATGGCCAAAAAAGGCGCCCAAACCAAGCGTCCCACCGAGTATCTGGTTTCCTCTCCTATGGCCTCCAGCCAGCAATCAGAAAACCGTGAGTACTCTACCCAGCTCACTAAAGCAGATCTGGAAGATACCCTGTCAGCAATGTATGAAAGATTGGCTGAGAAGTTCCAGTCTGAGTTACACAAGACTACTAGTATGCTGACACAGGAAATCACAGCGTCAGGCGCCCGCACAGATCTGTTGGAAACAAAACACGATGAGCTGGCCCTTGCTCATATAGATCTCCGCAAGGATTTTGAATCCCTGGCTGAAAGCTGTTCCTTCATGCAGACCCAAGTCGAGGACTTGGACAATCGCAATCGCAGAAACAACCTAAGGCTGCAAGGTATCCCTGAGTCGGTCACAGAACTGGTGTCAGCCACCTCCAGGTTGTTCTATTCCCTTCTACCAGATGCCCCCATGAAAGCCTTTGCATGTGATAGACTGCACAGGGCTCTACGCCCGAAACCCCCGGTGGATAAACTCCCTCGCGATATGATACTCTGCATGAAGGATTACCTGACTAAAGAGGGAATCCTGAGGGCTTCGAGAAACATCAATCACATTGAATTGGATGGGGTCAAAATACAGATCTATCCCGACATTTCCCAAGCTACTTTAGACCGCAGACGCAAGATGAATCAGTACTTCAAGCAGCCAATATAAGATACCCCTGGGGTTTCCCCTTTAAGCTCACAGTGCCACACAACGGCACTACGTACACAGTCTATAACACCAATGAAGGCAAGGATCTCTTAGTAGAGCTTGGTCTGATGGAATCAGATGCTATTCCCCGCCAGCCCTCTACTCTTCGACCTAACCCTCTTTGGCCAACCATTTCATGACCTCCCAGCCTGACAAGCCCTTGCCATGATTTACTGCCCATAGACCACCCAGGAACACCTGACCCAGTTCTTTTATCATGATGCGTTTGGCTTTGCACAGTTGAGCCGTTCACTTGATGGCCCAGGTATTCCACACATCCCTGTAAAGGACTGTTTCTCTTTTCACAACCACTAGGATCCACGAGACTCCTGGTGGGAAACCTTCCCGACACAGACCTCAAAGTACCACTATCAAAGGGCAAGACTCTTTAAAGTATGGATGATGTCTTCATAAGGACATACTGTCTCATAGAGACTCCCACTGTCTAGTATGAAGTGTCCTCGCCTACACATTTATTCCCCCTACTTACTCCATGATCCAACCTGGGGTGGTGTTCAGTGAACTGTGTTCTGTTAGGCTGCCCTGTTCGCCATCTCGGTTTGCTTCGGCTCTTGTGGTAGGTATTGGACACCTTTGTCCGAAGTTCGATTTGTTTTGGTCAGTTTGGAGGTTCTCCCCTGACCCCCTTACTCTATATTGGTTTCTGTTTTTGTTGTTTCATGTTTTTATATTTTTTGATTATGGAAGTTTCAAGAGTAATGTTATACTGTACTGCATACATTTTCACAGTGATTCAGACAATAGCCACTGATATTACTACGAAGGTTTAGCTGCGTATGATCGGCTGCTCCATGGAGACTATCCACCCCCCGTATGGGATATTCTGCACCCACCTTCACCTATCCTCTCCTGTTATTGGTTCATTATGGTACTTAGAATAATCTCTCACAATATCCAAGGTTTTAACCTCCCAAAAGCGCAAAAAAGATTTCCGCCACTATAAAAGTTTGGGAGCCAATATCCTGCTATTACAAGAGACCCATTTCTATGTGTCTCCCCAGTTTTTTGACAAATCCTCTAAACAATTTTATTGCACTACCTGTACAACTAAGTCCCGTGGAGTAGCAATATTCATACGCAACTCATTGACATTTGACATGACCCATGTATATAAAGACCCTGAAAGCCAATTTATAATTCTTCAAGTTATAATACAGGTCCGAGCTACCATCATAGCCTTCGTCTATGCTCCTAACGAAGCCCAGGCGTTGTTTTTTCGACGCTTTTTCGACACCTTGGATTGATATCTCCCCCCACATTTGATTGTGGGTGGCAATTTCAATCTTACAGCACACCCAATGCTGGACAGAAGCAGAGTTACCCCATCAACTAAAGCCTTCCCTAAGTTGGTAGTCAGTTCTGTAAATGCTTTACAACTCATCGATGCATGGAGAGCACACAATGTGGGCTCTAGATCATATACCTTCTACTCCATCCAACACAATAGCTACGCTTGATTAGACTACATTTTTTGCACCCCGGTAGTCCTTGCCAACTCCTCAGTGGCGGAGATTCA
This sequence comes from Aquarana catesbeiana, assembly GCF_042186555.1. Classification (NCBI taxonomy): domain Eukaryota; kingdom Metazoa; phylum Chordata; class Amphibia; order Anura; family Ranidae; genus Aquarana; species Aquarana catesbeiana. The sequence goes on from NC_133324.1 coordinate 417,659,613, forward strand.
TGTTTGCTCCTGGTGTTCTCAATAAATCAAATAGTCCATCAAACCTTCTATATATATGGAGACTGAATGATTCTCTGCTTACAGACCCGACAACTATGGAAACTCTCTCTAACCACTTAGACAACTATTTTGCTGAGAATTCTTTACCTGACACCTCTCCCACCACTTTATGGACAGCCCAGAAGGCTGTCTTGCGTGGTCATCTCATTAATCTGGCAACAAAATGGCACAGGACTAAACTGTCGGACTTACGCTCCATTACAAAGGCACTAGACTGCCTGTACAACCGCTATAATCAATCTCCCACCCCGAACTTATGGAACAAATTAATTCCAAAAAAAGCGCTCTAGATTTAATACAGGCTGAAGACACGGAAAAGGCTTTGCATTGGTCCAGGGCAAAATTTTGTTGTTTAGTAACTCTGCTTCTACTATGTTTGCAAGAAAACTCAACCACTGGGTAAAGCACCTCATGTATATAAATTGCATAATTTTACCGGCTCCCTGGTATCTCACCCTAATGATATTGTGGGTATATTTGTCGACTACTTCCAAACCAACAGGATCCTTTCACCCAACCTCCCAAGCATGGTTTGCAGATTTAGCTCTACCCACTCTCTCTGACCAGAAACTAGAAACCCTAAATGCTCCTTGTACTACGTCAGAAATAGCAGATATTATTAAGTCCCTCAAATCCTCTACAGCCCCTGGTCTAGATGGCTACACTACCACATATTTTTAAAAAATTCTCCTCTACATTGACCCCCAAATTAGTCACCCTTTATAATCACATCCTGAAAGGTCATAACTTCCCACACAAAATGCTCCTGGCCAATATGTCCCTCATCCCGAAACCACACAAAGATCATTCTATCCCCCAAAACTTCCGTCCTATTTCTATAATCAATAATGATTTAAAAATATTTGGTCGATTGTTGGCAGATAGACTGGCCATGGTGATTGCCTCACTTATCTCTCCAAACCAGACTGGGTTTATACCAGGCAGACAGATCGCTGATAACATACGTTTGGTGACAAACATTATCCAGGATGCTAATCTGCACTCAACCCAGGTGCTGCTGCTTAACCTTGATATACACAAGGTGTTTGACAGTGTGAGCTTGTCATACCTGGATCACTTACTGCCCAAATTTGGGATCACAGGTGCTTTTATAGAAGGCTTTCATGCACTTTACCAAACCCCCCAAACATGTATCAAATTACCAGGTAAAAATTCTGCATTTTTCCCACTTCAGAGAGGTACGAGGCAGGGCTGTCCCCTACCCTCTCTCCTATTTGCCCTGGCAATAGAACCTTTGTCTAGAGCTATTGCAAACAATCCAGATCAAAGGTTTTAGAAAGGGACCCGCACAACATAAACTGAGCCTGTATGCCGACAATGTTCTCCTATTTTTGACAAACCCCCTAATTGCATTTTCAAATTTAACTTCACTGTTAGACTCTTTCCAATCTTTTTCAGGTCTAGGAGTAAATTTATCCAAATGCACTGCTATGCCTATCAATATACACCATAATTTGGCCACCACCTTGCAACAGCACTTTGCATTCACATGGTGCACTCACTCATTTAAGTTTTTAGGTATTCAACTCACCCTCATTTTCAGATATTTTACCACCCGATAGTTGCTCATGTAAGGACCCTAACGTACTGCATCTTTTGGGCAGGGTAACGGCCATTAAAATGGCTATCTTGCCCAAGATACTCTTTTTTTTTTTTTTTTAGGACCTTACCCATTTATGTCTCCAAATCTTATATTGAATCACTCCAAAGGGAAATTAATAAATTTATATGGTATTCAAAACACCCTAGATTTAATAAGTCACTGATGTATAGACCCCAACCTCTTGGAGGTTTAGGCTTCCCGAATTTATGGCAATTTTATCTAGCGGCCAGTCTCACCCAGACCGCCCAATGGCATGCTTCGATATCGGACATCCCATGGTTACAATTTGAAACGCATGCTGAATTTCTGTACCACCTCCCAGGCCTACTGTGGTCCAAATCTATACAGGTGCGTAATATAGCTACCCTTAACCATATTAATTCTCAATCCCTTCACCTCTGGTCTCTATACCACAGCAAATACAAACTATCCTTACCACTAGCACCACTTTATTCATTTATAGGAGACCCCGATTTTCCCTTGGGGAGAATCGGAGAAACAGGGAGACAGTGTTCTTAGATGGAACTTTAATGGTCTAACAACCTTTGCATCCCTTAAGTCGGGCTCACAATTTAAATCTTTCGCCCAACTCAGAATAGACCATGATTTACTTTCCTCTGAACATTTTAGATATCTCCAAATTAGGCACTTCTATCAAAGCAGAGGTACATTATCGTCCCGTATTCGTAGCACTCAATTTGAACGTATTTGCGAACACACCTCCAGGGAAAAAGGATTAATTTCATACATACATAGGTACATTAATGAGGCCTTCCTTGACCAAAAGACTAAACCAATGACAAGCTGGGAAACGGAGGTGGCTCTCTCTTTTTCACCTCCTGAATGGGAAGAGATGCTAGAAAATATGTATAAAAACACAAGATCCTTGTCTGCAATTAAACTTCATACCAGATGGTATTTGACCCCCGCCAAGCTTCACATTATATATCCAGCTGTATCTCCCCATTGCTTTCGTGGCTGCCTTGAAACAGGCTCTTTACTCCATATATTTTGGAGTTGTAAATACCTTCAGCCCATTTGGCAACAGGCAGCCACCAGAGCTTCCACGATAGCTGGTCACCGCCTTACGTTGACAGTGCAGATGTGTATCTTTTTCACTTCTATCCCTGATGTTCCTATTCCCTGTCAGAAACTGATTCACACTCTATTCATGGCCATTTATTGGGTAACAGTCCTGAACTGGCGCTCCTCTTCTGTGTCCTGGTCACAAGTTTTGGCCAGGATGGATGCACCTCTTTGACAGTAAATGGGAACACTGTAACTTCTCACTTTGAGAAGCATTTTTACTCCAGATGATGATGTGCCAAATAGGCTATAAAAGTGCTACCAAGTTTGTCAATTTATTGTTTGTGAGTTTTTTTTTCATTTTTTTTTTCCTGTTCCACCTCTAGCAAGGTTCATTGGTCTCTTCATGTACATTGCTCCAGGCTTAATCCAGGCTTAACAGAGCTTCCTCTCAAAAACTCCCCTTTCACATAGAATTTTGTCTATGATTTTACCTAATATGTATATATGCATACTATTTTCTTATTATTTTTTGTATGTCCATTGATCTTCCAATAAAAACATTTGTAATAAAAAAGGCTTGCTTCTATGTGTTGCCAATAAGCCTATACCACTGAACAGATATCATTAAAAAATGATTAAAAAACTATTAATAAAAACTTTGTTACAAAAGTCAAAAAGTAAGGCATTGCCTATTAAAATATATAAGAACAAACATTAAATATATATATAAAAGGATGACATGCTCCTCTATTTGAAGGACACTGGTCCATCCTTACAGACAGCTCTCCAGACCATTGAAGAATTTGGAAAGCATTCAGGTCTGCGCATAAACTGGTCCAAGTCGCAAATATTACCCATAGATCACTTTCCACCGACAAACTGTTCTGCGTCCCTTCCTCTTCATAGGGTATCATTTATTAAATATTTAGGAATAAAGATCACTAGAGAACCCCTAGATTGTATAAAAAATAACACAGAACCATTATTTACTTATCTGAAAACACGCACACAATCCTGGTCGCGCCTCCCACTGGGTGTGATGGGAAGGATCAACCTAACCAAAATGATTCTCCTGCCAAAGTTTCTATACATGTTCTGGTACTCTCCGGTTCTAATCCCCTTAAAAACTTTCAAAACACTAGACAGCATACTTAACACCTTCATATGGGGATGCAGCAGACATAAATTGTCATGGAACACCCTCAAGAATCCTTCCTCCTCGGGAGGAGTAGCTCTACCATATTTCCATTTTTATTACATAGCTTCCCAACGCTGCCACTTCTATCACCTCCACAAAACAGATGGATTCAGATATCAAACTCTTACTTGCCGAATGCCACACAGAAGTGCACACTCTCCCCTACAAGTACTATTTAGGGGCAAGGAAGGAGGGGGGTACAGATGGCCGAAACCTCCTACTGTCCCACCACAAATGTATATGGAGCTAACTGACTGGAGCTAACTTTTTCATTCCCACACACCCCTTTGACACAACCCCCAACGAAGGGAACTGTTATAGATTCCAGATGCTGACATCTGGGCAGCTAAGGGGATATTATATTTACACCAAGTAATAACCCCACTCAGAGTTCGGAACATTCAGTCATTACAAGAAGAATTTGAATTACCACCCCACATGTTTTTCAGATATTTACAAATAAGACACGCCCTTCGGGCCGAATTTGCAGATGGCTTCCCAAACCCGCAAACTCTACCTATTGTAGATGTAATTACAGGTGCAGACCCTTCCAAACTGATATCTACTCTCTATAATATATTAAGAACTAGATCAGTATCATGGATAATAGATATGGCCAGAACTAGATGGGAGGATGACGTAGGCCCCATAGAAGCATCAGACTGGGACGAGATTCTAGAGAACAATAAGAAGGTCTCCCCTAGGCTCTCCGAGCGATTGACCCAATTATATATTATACACAAATCATACCTTACGCCGGCGAGAATAGCCAAGTACCATCCAAACATGTCTCTGAGATGTGCAGGCCATCCATGCACATTGTATCACTTAATATGGACCTGCCCAGAGATCCAGATTTACTGGGCACAAATCATACAATTTTTGCATGACCATATGGAATCGCCTTTACAACTGGACCCCAAATCCTGTTTAATGGGATTACTTCCAGACGTCACAATTAACCAGTTCTAAGCCACCTTCCTATATGAAACCCTCTTTAGCCAAAAATTGGATGCGTAATACACCACCTACTATTCAAGCATGGATAAGGGAGATAAACTTAAATCTACCATACAAAAAGGTTATATACTGGGATAGGGGCTGCCCTACCAAATACAACAAGGTCTGGGACAGGTGGTTGGATACACCAGATACATATATGGAATAGGCATGTACACCAGAACGTGTATTCAGAGCTTAGAACTTCTCCAAGTTACGTGGGAAAAAATCTTGTCACATAGGGTAGTGATAAAAAAAAAAAAAAAAATACAAAGAACTACAGGAGCCATTGGAGCAGGGCGAAGGAATACAGTCTGATAGAAAAGGGATGATAAACATAAGAACAGCTTATATTGTGTAGTAGACAGCGCATGTATGTTTTGCTTACAAATAAACTTGTTTTTTATATATAATAAAAATCTTTTTTATAATGAAATGAATAATATACAAAAAAATAAAATGAAAAGGATTGAGAGGGCAATTTGTAACCAAGACCTGAAGCGCCGAACAGTACGTTGTCTACCGGGTGCTCAGGTTCGGCACATCACGGATCTTGTGGACAGATTACTGTGAGGGGCTGGGGAAGACTCGGCTGTCATGGTGCACATTGGCACCAATGACAAAGTCAGAGGCAGATGGCGTGTCCTAAAGAACGATTTTAGGGACTTAGGAGCTAAATTGAGGAAAAGGACCTCCAAGGTAGTATTCTCAGGAATACTACCGGTACATCGAGCCACACCAGAAAGGCAGAGGGAGATTAGGGAAGTAAACAAGTGGCTGAAGAGCTGGTGTGGAAAGGAGGGGTTTGGGTTCCTGGAGGACTGGGCCGACTTCTCAGTCGGTAACTGGTACTGTAGAAGGGACGGACTGCACCTAAATGAGGAGGGTGCAGATCTGCTGGGAATGAAGATGGCCAAAAAGTTAGAGGGGTTTTTAAACTAGGCGATGGGGGGGGGTCCAGAGGCAGAGATAGCCAGCGTGGAAGATATTCCAGAGGGTAGTATTGGGGGCATTAGTGGTAGGTTAACCAAAGCACAAAAACACAAGGTGAGTATAGTAGCAAGTCCTAGTTGCAATCTCGAAACACCCAATACGAGGACAATATGCGACCGGTCTAAACTATGTGGCATGTTCACCAATGCCAGGAGCATGGCGGACAAGATGGGTGAACTAGAGATACTGTTGTACGAGGAGGATTTGGAATTTGTGGGAATTTTAGAGACCTGGTTCAACAGCTCTCATGATTGGCTAGCAAACATTCAAGGGTATACCCTATACCACAAGGATAGAGAGGGTAAAAAAGGGGGAGGGGTATGCCTATATATCAAGAATAATGTACAAGTGAATGTGAGAGATGACATCACTGAGGGAGCTAGAGAGGAGGTGGAATCCTTATGGGTAGAGCTCCAAAGGGATGAAGCTAAGGGCAAAATAATACTGGGAGTATGCTATAGGCCCCCTAACCTGAGGGAGGAAGTGAAGACAGATCTCCTATTACAATTTGGATTAGCAGCAAGGATGGGAAGTGTTATCATAATGGGGGATTTTAATTATCCAGACATAGACTGGGCGGAGGGTACCGCGCATTCATTTAAGGCTCGCCAGTTCCTTAATGTCTTGCAGGACAATTTTATGGGTCAGATGGTAGACGCACCAACTAGAAATAAAACATTACTGGATCTACTGATTACCAACAATACAGACCTGATCACGGATGTGGAAATACGGGGCAATTTAGGTAACAGCGATCACAGGTCAATTAGTTTCAGTATAAATCACACAAATAGGAAACATAAAGGGAATACAAAGACACTGAATTTCAAAAGAGCCAACTTCCCTTAACTACAAACCTTACTAAAAGGCATAAATTGGGATAAAATATTAGGAACAAAGAATACGGAGGAGAGATGGGTTTGCTTTAAGAGCATATTAAATAAGGGCATTAGCCAATGTATCCCATTGGGTAATAAATTTAAAAGAGCAAACAAAAGTCCTGGATGGCTTAACTCCAATGTAAAAATGCATATAAAAGCAAAGGAGAAGGCCTTCAAAAAATACAAGGTTGAGGGATCATCCTCAGCATTCAGACTTTATAAAGAATGCAACAAGAAATGTAAGGGTGCAATTAGGACAGCTAAGATAGAACATGAAAGACACATAGCGGAGGAGAGCAAAAAAAATCCCAAGAAATTCTTTAAGTATGTAAACAGTAAAAAAAGGGAGGACAGACCATATTTACCCCATAAAGAATGAGGAAGGACATCTGGTTACAAAGGATAGGGAGATGGTGAAGGTATTGAATTTATTCTTCTCCTCAGTCTTCACGAGTGAATCGGGGGGCTTCAGTAACCAAAACTGCAGTGTTTATCCTCATGCCACAACACAGGAAGCACCTCCATGGTTAACAGAGGACAGAATTAAAATTAGACTTGAGAAACTTAACATTAATAAATCACTGGGACCAGATGGCTTGCATCCGAGGGTACTTAGGGAACTCAGTCAAGTGATTGCCAGACCGTTGTTCCTAATTTAGTCTACTGACTGGAATGGTACCAGCTGATTGGAGAAAAGCCAATGTAGCACCAATATTTAAAAAGGACCCAAAATACATCCCTGGGAATTACAGACCAGTTAGCCTAACATCAATAGTATGTAAACTCTTGGAGGGGATGATAAGGGACTATATACAAGATTTTAGTAATAAGAACGGTATCATTAGCAGTAATCAGCATGGATTCATGAAGAATCGTTCTTGCCAAACCAAGCTATTAACCTTCTATGAGGAGGTGAGTTGCCATCTAGATAAAGGAAGGCCCGTAGACGTGGTGTATCTGGATTTTGCAAAAGCATTTGACACAGTTACCCATAAATGTTTACTGTACAAAATAAGGTCCGTTGGCATGGACCATAGGGTGAGTACATGGATTGAAAACTAGCTACAAGGGCGAGTTCAGAGGTTGGTGATAAATGGGGAGTACTCAGAATGGTCAGGGGTGGGTAGTGGGGTTCCCCAGGGTTCTGCGCTGGGACCAATCCTATTTAATTTGTTCATAAACGACCTGGAGGATGGGATGAACAGTTCAATCTCTTTATTTGCAGACGATACTAAGCTAAGCAGGGCAATAATTTCTCCGCAGGATGTGGAAACCTTGCAAAAAGATCTGAACAAATTAATGGGGTGGGCAACTACATGGCAAATGAGGTTCAATGTAGAAAAATGTAAAATAATGCATTTGGGTGGCAAAAATATGAATGCAATCTATACACTGGGGGGAGAACCTCTGGGTAATCTAGGATGGAAAAGGACCTGGGGGTCCTAGTAGATGATAGGGTCAGCAATGGCATGCAATGCCAAGCTGCTAACAAAGCAAACAGAATATTGGCATGCATTAAAAAGGGGATCAACTCCAGAGATAAAACGATAATTCTCCCACTCTACAAGACTCTGGTCCGGCCGCACCTGGAGTATGCTGTCCAGTTCTGGGCTCCAGTCCTCAGGAAGGATGTACTGGAAATGGAGCGAGTACAAAGAAGGGCAACAAAGCTAATAAAGGGTCTGGAGGATCTTCGTTATGAGGAAAGGCTGCGAGCACTGAACTTATTCTCTCTGGAGAAGAGACGCTTGAGAGGGGATATCGTTTCAATATACAAATACCGTACTGGTGACCCCACAATAGGGATAAAACTTTTTCGCAGAAGAGAGTTTAACAAGACTCGTAGCCACTCATTAAAATTAGAAGACAAGAGGTTTAACCTTAAACTACGTAGAGGGTTCTTTACTGTAAGAGCGGCAAGGATGTGGATTTCCCTTCCACAGGCAGTGGTCTCAGCGGGGAGCATTGATAGCTTCAAGAAACTATTAAATAAGCACCTGAATGACCGCAACATACAGGGATATATAATGTAATACTGATACATAATCACACACATAGGTTGGACTTGATGGACTTGTGTCTTTTTTCAACCTCACCTACTATGTAACTACTGTATGTACTATGTAATAAGGAAAAAAAAATACTAAAAATACAAATAAAATAAAAATAAAAAATGTATATTAATAGAATGAATGTGCGAATAGGGAGAAAAAATATGAATAGTAGGGAATATGAATAGTAGGGGAAAAAAATAAAAAATATGAATAGTAGGGAAAAAATATGAAGAACAGGGACACCTAAGAATGTAGACTACACATTTCGTCATGCATTTAATAAACAATTTTATAGGGTAAGTAACACCTGTGCCTACTGAAGTAAATTCAGTGATCCTCCTACCTCGGTGAGCATTAATCTTGCAAGCATGACATTTCCCGCACAAATAATACCCCTTTAAATCACCAAAATGTATGTCTAGTAGGCGGATCAGGAACATTTGGTGCTCTTGTGTTCCTCAAACTAGATGCGCCCCTAAAAATAACATGGGATCAATCAGACAAAAGAGAGCCTAGAACCCGGTCATTCTTAATGATTGGCCAATGCTTTTTAATAATCCTTTTAATCACCCAATGCTGACTAGAAAATGTAGTGAAAAAAGCCAAACCATAATCCTCTGTGTTATCAGCTTGGACAACTTTATCACCCCACAGTTCCTGACGTTCTCTCTTGCTGACCTCTACTATAAGGGAATCAAGGGCCTTGCTATCATATCCTTTAGCTATAAAACTTGTTTTTAAGACTGATGCCTCCTTAAAAAAGTCCTCAAGATTAGTACAATTCCGTTTCAAAAGTAAAAACTGACCTTTAGGTACTGCCATCAACCATGAGTGGTGGTAACAGGAATCCAAAGGAATGTATCCATTCCTGTCAGTTTGTTTAAAGAAGGTTGAGGTGAAATGTTACCTTCTTGTATTGAGATCTTTAGATCCAAAAATGGATTTCAGTAGGACTTATGTCATGGCTGAGGACAATTCCTCTATCATTATTGTTCAAATAAGTCAAAAAAGCATGGGCAGATTCAATGTCCCCATCCCAAATGAAAAGGATATCATCTATATTAATAGAATGAATGGGCGTACCACTGATGACGTCACATATGACGAAACTATCAACGGGACGCTACACACACACACTTGTATGGAATTCAATTTTTTATCTACCTGAATTGGATGACTCTGTGAGTCAGTTTTTTTTTGACAAATATGTTTATTGAATTTTAACAATTAGTGTACATAAGTACATATGGTGGCAGCAAAAGAAAAGATCACATATATCGTAATAATATTGAGTTGTGGTTCCAACATAAACTAAAAGTAGTTTAACTAAAACAATTTTAGCATGGATCTAACTACTCAAAAGATTGCGTCATACATTGTATAAGAGAGGATAAAACCAGCTTAGACCAGATTAATATAAGATGACCTCAGATTAAAAAAAAGAGTCTCATTTATTGTCAAGAGTATAGTTTTTAAATAAAAATGTAAAAAAAGAAATAATGTATTATAGAATCTAAAATCTTATACTACATATTGGAACTATGTGCAATTGGTTTAATGATAACCAAGGAAATAAAAGTTCTGCTACCAGAACTATATAAAGAGTAAATTAATAGAGGAGAGAGAGAATAGGGGGAAAAAGTAGAAGAGAGCAGATAAAAGAAAAAGTAATCTTAAGCCGCGTACACACGATTGGAAATTCCACCAGCAAAAGTCTGATGTGAGTTTTTGTTTTGAAATTCCGACTGTGTGTATGCTCCTTTTGCTTGCGGAATTTCTACCAGCAAAAAATTGAGAGCAGGTTCTCTATTTTTCCATCGGAAAAAAGTTCCTATCGAAAATTCCGTTCATCTGTATGCGATTCCGACGCACAAAAAAACACGCATGCACAGAATCAAGTACGAGACGGAAGCGCACGGTCTGGTAAAACTAGTGTTTGTAATGGAGATAGCACATTCGTCAAGCTGTAACTTTTTGGATCTTTTAATGCAGCGCATTCTTTTGTTCTTTATAATGCTAGAATAATGAAGTTGTTTTGCTGCTGATATTCACAAAGAGTTCTGACAAACTTATTTCTTTATTATTTCTTATGATCTCTTTAATAATATTTTTAGTTTTTTAAAGCCAGATCTCCATAATAATGTTTAGAATTATTTTTTATAGTGATTTGTTTCCTTTTTTATTTATATCAAGATCTCCTTTTTTTTGATTATTTTAAAAATATTTTCTAGTAATCTAGTGATCTTCATATTTTGTGTGTGTGTGTGTGTGTGTGTGTGTGTGTGTGTGTGTGTGTGTGTGTGTCAAGTTACCACAACAACATTATTATCTTATATTTTTTAACCTCAAGGAGGTTGGTGTCCCTTGATAATTTGACATTGTATTTTTGAAATGTACTTGCCTACTCACAAACAAACTGTCCTTTTTAATAAAAACACATAGGCAAGTATTTGCTGAAAACAAAATGATTTATGATTTATTCTGGGTCATAACAAAAGAAAGAGGGAAGGCAACGCTGGAGAAACTGAAGAAATTTGCAGAGCCTTTGGACCCCAGGGCAGACATCAACTATCTGAAAAAGAAAATTGGTAGCCTGAGGAGTCCATACAATAGGGAGCACAATCTGGTCCTGTGCTCCGAGAGATCAGGAACAGCAGCAGATCACATATATGTCCCCAGGCTGTGGTACTACCACAGCCTGCATCTTTTACCAGACTGAACCCAGGCCATCACACTCTTGTCTTGCATGCTTTCCTGCATGCTGTGGCTTTGTTTGTCGAGTTGTGACAGGAAGTGGAGGAGATGGAGGTGGAGGAGGAGGAGGAGGAGGAGGATGGATGAACTCAGTTGGCCACTCAACCCCTTATTTAGGGTCTGTAAAATGATGTTCTAACAGATGAGGCATTGGCCCATCTCCATTTCCTACATTTTCGCTGCTACTATGCAGGCATAGCCCTCTTGAATGCTGGGGGGTCTCTCAGGGTCGAATGAGCATCCCGAATGAGGGCAAGTGCTGCCTCATCCACATTCCTCCCCTTCCTGGGCCTTTTGAGTGGAAGGCGGAGGGGAGGGACCTGAGATTGGGTCAGGCCACCTCCTGGCTGCCACTTCCCCCTGCCACCTCCTGCCACATTGCCACATTCCAGACCCTCATCATGGCTGAGGCTTTCCTGTGTATAAAAAAGAGACAGTTTTAGTTTTTGCTTCATCCATCACACACAATTTTCAGCTCATGGCTGTTGCAAATTGAATGTTAATAAAAAGACTATAATTCTGACCCCAGCATTTTTCATTCTTGTCCCAATCATTATTGGCCACTACTGTCTACTGATATGTAAAACACTTTTTGTTCAATCATTAATTTCTTATCAATAATAACATCTAGTTAACCTCATTCATTTTAGGACAAGAAATATGTAGAAAAATACTATACCTGCCTGAAGCTGGGCTCCTCCACTTCTTCTTGGATGGAAGGCCCAGGTTGGTCCTCGGAAGCCTCAGCAGGGGGGGGAGGAAGTGTGGAAAGTGATGACCTCACTTCAGTCTGGTCTTCCAGAAAACGCATTTTGTTGTAGTACCACAGACTGGGTACATACACGTTCTCTGCTGCTGCTCCTGACCTCTGGGATACCAGGACCTTATTACGATCCTTCTTGTATGTGCTCCTCAAGCTACCAATTTTCCTGCCCAAAAAATCACTGTCTGCATTGTGGACCTCTGTCTTCACAAATTCCAACAGTTTCTCCAGCGCTGGGCTGGCTTCCTAGCTGGTCTGTTATGATATAAATTATATTTGACTTGCCACAAACTGGGCAGCTCCCTGTACTTATCGATAAACTGGCTCATAAACTCAGGCTTTTTGAACGGATTCATTATTTCTGCAAGACAAAAAACAAGAGAAAAATACTAATGTCAGGCTAAACTCTCATAATCTTATCAAAATATAAGCCTCAATCTAGAAGTGGTATAGGCCACTGATGCCCCAAGTTAAAATGTTACCTTTGTTCTCACGATCGGCACTTCCTCCACTCACAGGTCATACATCCGATGCACGCGCGTTACACTTTATATACACTGCGCATGCGTGAAACTCCGCCCACGTCGCCTGCCCCTGACGTTCTTTCTAGAATATTTCCTGCCCCTTCTCTTTCAGCGCAGTGGGAGAGCACATGGCAGAGATACAGCAGGTGCGTTATTCCAGTAACGACGAGGAAAGCCCAGAGCCAGAAACGTCCCGATCCCGGAGGAGATATAAGGCCTCAAATATGTGCTTTGTAGAGATGGCAGAGATGATGGACATCTTGAAGAGGGCCGACTATGATGGGAAGTATGGACCGTACACCAACCCTAATATGAGAAAGGCCAAGATCATGTCTAAAGTTGTGAGAAGTCTGCACAGGAATTTTGGGGTACGACAATGCAAGGAGCAATTGAGGAAATGCTGGTCAGACCTGAAATTGAGGGAGCATGATCAGTACAGAAGGATCAAGAAACTGCTTCTAAAAAAGTAAGTATTTGTCCTGTGTTCCTGTTATTATTACTTGCATGCTGCTCCATGTGCTTTTCTTTACTGTTGTACAGTTTTAAATGGCAAATTTCAGGCTCATGGGTCCTAGTAAACACCGTTCATTTGCCCACTAATAATACAATGTTTTTTTGCAGATACAGGGTTAATTACATTTGGTCATGCCTATTTGTATTTAAAATACGTTTAGTATATTGTTGTCTAGATATGCTTGTAACTAGAATCAAATGCAAATTTGATTCTGTGCAATGTAAGGAGAGGACACTCAGCAGCTGTTTACACATCTGGACTCAGGAGCACTAGTGTGGGACACCAGAACAAACTTTTTAGGGTGTCCCACACAGGTGCTCCAGGGGATACTAGGAGTGTCTCCAAAAAAGGTAAGCATTCCAGCTTTGGTAAGGGAAAAAATCATGTCTTCAGCTTGGAACTGTGCCAAAACAGACAATTGTACCATATTTCCAAGCAATGTTTCATATTCCTATTTCTGGCCTCAAATATCTGTGTGCTAAGTATACCTTTTGTTTAATTCTGATAGGGGAGAAAAGACTCAGGACATCTGAGGACACCAGGGACCCCCATAACCTCATAAAGAAGGGGAACTCAGCACACCACAACCTCAGGATGTGGTGGAAGGAGAGGTGGGTGACGTGGTTGAAATAGTGACCACAATAGGTCAGTGTCTGAGGCCACAGCTTCAGGTAATAGATGTATGCCTTCATGGTGTGTTTTTTTTTATTTTAGGTGATGTGCATGTTGTGGAAGAACAATCTCCTCAATTCACCAGTGCAAGTGCACAAATCCTAATCCAGGACATAACGGTGTGTAGTCAGGATTTAGACATCATAAAGCAAAAAACCAATGATGTTGAACAAAAAATGAAGAACATGATTGATGTATTAGGGAGAATCTAAATAACAACAAAATGACAATACGTACACAAAAGGGGGCGCTCATTTAGTGCATTTTAATATTATGGGCAAATAAAAATATAAGTATATACCAATGTGCAATCTTTACATTTCACATTTAAAAATACAAATAATTCCCAATACAGCCCTTATAGTAGGGGACTATATAATAAACATCCAAAATGCAAACAAATGAAAAAAAATTGTGAAAAAAAACAGTCCCGATGATAAGTGCATGATTCAACTAAAGCAAATGGATTAAGTGTTGCTAGATTCGTGCTTGATAGTGGATCTCCTTCACCAAATCAATAGCAAATCACCCAACGTGAACAGATGTAAAGGCTGCTTACCAGATGTAATTGACTTCTTTAAAAAGAAAGTCAAGTACCGCTTTGGCAGGATAATGCCTGCTCGCATATGGATAAGGCTGGAGATGTGCAGGAAACCTTTTCCTCAGAATGGTGGGGCAGGATATAATATAAATATAATCAAGACACTTCCCATAGTGTAATACTGGCACTGAGGCTGCTGGCTAGTCTCAACCAACAAAAGGCTGGATGAGCTGGATCTGTACTGCACTCGCGTCCTCCCCTCAGAACGGTGTGCGTTCCACCATCTACAGCCGACAACCAGGAACCCGGAAGTGTGGTAGAAGTATGGTAGGTGTAACGTGACCAGGTACCGCCTCGTCGTACGTTTCGAGCACTTATCATCGGGACTGTTTTTTTTTCACAATTTTTTTCATTTTTTTTGCCTATTGGATGTTTATTACCTAGTCTCCTACTATAAGGGCTGTATTGGGAATGATTTGTATTTTTAAATGTGAAATTTAAAGATTGCACATTGGTATATACTGTATATACTCGAGTATAAGTCGTTCCGAGTATAAGTCGAGGCCCTAATTTACCACAAAAAAATGGGAAAAACTTATTGACCTGAGTATAAGACGAGGGTGAGAAATGCACAGCTACTGTCAGTGGAAAAGAGGGTCAACAATGCCCATTTGCAGCCTCACTGTGCCCTTTTGCATGCCTCACTGTGCCCATTTGCAGCCATAGGTCCCCTGAACTTCAAACTCGGTAGTTAAGGGTTTCTATATGCCCCCTAGCTGCAGCCAAAATTTGGGGTCTCTGAACCCAAAGGGTCCCGAAATGACATTGCTGCAGATGGACACAGTTGACCAACTTTGGGGCCCCCGTATCTCGGGGCCACTTAGTGCTAAGAACCCTAAATTTAGTGTGCAAATCCAGTGGAACTAGCACCATAAAATTTCCAAAGCTGGGGTTTCTAGTACCAAGTGGCCCAGAGATACAGGGCCCCAAATATCAGTTCAGAAAATGTCAAGCACTAGTTCCATTGGGTTTGCACACCAAATTTGGGGATCCTAGCACCAAGTGGCCCTGAGATATGGGGCCCCAAAGTCGGTTCAGAAAATGTCAAGCACTTTTCTGCAGCAGAGAATGACATTTTCCAAACCGATTTTGGGGCCCCGTATCTCAGGGTCACTTAGTGCTAGGGACTTCAGCTTTGGATATGTTGGATATGTTGTGGTACCAGTTCCACTGTGTTTGCACACCAAATTTGGGGTTCCTAGCACCAAGTGACCCTGAGATACGGGGCCCCAAAATCAGTTCGGAAAATGAATTTTTTTGCTGCAGAAAAGTGCTTGACTCGAGTATAAGTCGAGGGGGGCACTTTCAGCACAAAAAAATTTGCTGAAAAATTCAACTTATACTCGAGTATATACGGTACTTATATTTTTATTTGCACATAATATCACAATGCACTAAATGAGCGCCCCGTTTTGTGTACGTATTTTCAATCTAGGAGTGGCTTTCCACTTTTTTAGGGGAGCAGCCTAATTATTTTTAACATTTTTTATTATTTTTCTATTACATTTTAATTTTGTTTTCACTTTGGTGCGGAGGATCTTTGTATTTATAACAACAAAATGACACCATTTTTGATTTTTTTGAGAAATTTCCTAAAGTTTTAATACATTTTAAAAGCCAAATTTTGAAGATGTAACACAGTGTGTCAACATGTGCTATCTGCTATCATGGGATATCATTGTACACGTTTTGTGGGTGCAACCCCTTCCTCGCAACTCAAGTAGGTGAGAGGAAGGGGTTGCACCCCCAAAACACGTCCTTTGATCCCCCATGATGGGAGCTAGCACATGTTGACACTAGGCATGGAATCAGGAGGGAAATCCCCATTTTAAATCCCACTTTTTGTGCATCTTCAAAATTTGGCTTTTACAGGGGTGACATCACCCCATCTGATGAAGGCAAGATCAACACAGTTTTGACATACTCATGTCTGATATATGTGCACGCAGTAAAAGTTTTTATACTCAACAATGTGTGGCTTCTTCTTTCAATGCTCAATACCAGTTTTTGTATTAAGTTAGTGTTTACAGTGACATTGGGGGTTATTTAATATAGCAAAATCCACTTGGCACTACAAGTACACTAGGAGAACCTAAGAGACAGCTAAAAGAAACACAAGCAGTAAATCAAATTCAAGATGATTTCAGATCAAAATAATTTTTAATTTTAGAAAAGAATCAAAAATTTGCTGGCATAGAAATGGCCCCCCTACCCGTAAAATAGTCCAGATACTTTTGCCGCACATCACGGGCACTTTGGGGGGGACAAGCCAGGACGGCCAGCTTTCAGGGCCATCATTGGATTTATGTCCTGAATTGCGGCCTCAGGTCCAACTGAGGCCACATAATTTGGAGCATTTCTGCTTAATTATGTAGAATACAGCATGCTAGCACTATGTGATTCAGTTTATACTCCACCATGTTGATTGTCGTAAGGAATAGGCGGAACCGGCTGGCCATTATACCAAACAGATTCTCCACCACTCTTCTGGCTCTGGCCAGCCGGTAATTAAAAATCTTCTTCTCCGGGGTGAGGGTCCTCTTGGGGAATGGCCTCATCAGATGTTCACCCAGATCAAATGCTTCATCTGTGGCAAACACAAATGGGAGTCCTTCCACGTTCTATTCAGCAGGTAGCAAGCCCAAGCCACCACTCTGGAGATGTAGAACTCAGCCTGAGCAAAGACTCCACCATCCAACATCCAGCAATTCTTCCCCTTGTCCACATATAAAACTCATATGTCGCCGACACCACCGCCATCAACACGATACTATGAAACCCCTTATAGTTAAAATAATATGACCCCCAAGTGGGGTGGTGGGATGATGTGGACATGTTTCCCATCGATTGCCACTCCGCAGTTGGGAAAGTCCCACCGCTCGGCAAACTGGGAGGCCACAGTCTTCCATTCCTGTGGCATTGAAGGAAACTGTGGAGTCAAATCAGAAAAAAATAAAATTAGTACTTTTGCACATAACATTGCAAGCAGATTAGACACAAACATTCTTGGCCAACATCAGTATTAACATTTATTTTAAGGAGTATTTTAAGACAAAAAGATAAGGTACACTTATCAGATTCCTCACCCCCTCTGATTGCCCATTGTAAAAATTTTAGGGGGTTCTAGATGAGTTTGGGACCTCCCCAAAAAAGATTATGGCACTCTGCCTGAATTTAAGGACAACAATAACATTTGTACACATTTTAGGGGGTGTTTAGTGTAAAGCACTACTATGGAGCTGACAAAATGCATTGTTAAGTGACTAGGCTAGGTGTGTATGGGCCCAGGATAGCATGCTGGGGAGGTTAGTGAAGGCAAATATGCATGAAGGAAAAAAAAGAGCATTAAAAGCTTACACCACGCATGAGGACAAAGGGGACATTCACAGCATATTACAATCATGGTAATTAGGGAATGATGAAAGAAAGACAATACATTAGCAAACATTAAATACATAGAATGTGATGTGAAGGAGAGAACTTACCTTAATATAGTCCTTCTGCAGGATCTGTATGATGGCAGAACAGGTCTCTGGAATAATGATCCCCAGAGCCTAGGGTGAGATGCCTGTTGAGAACTTGAGGTCCTGCAGACTTCTCCCTATCGCCAAGTACTGCAACGTGGCGACTAGCCTCTGCTTGGGAGTGATGGCTTGCCGCATGCAGGTGTCCTGCTTCGTAATATAAGGGGACAGCAAAGCCAACAGACGGTGAAAAACGGGGTCCGTCATCCATAGAAAATTCCTGAAAACATCAGGATTATTCTCCTGCATCTCCCACAACAAAGGCATATGACAGAATTGGTCACACTGGAGCAACCAATTTATTGTCCATGAACTCCTCCCCACCTTGTTCATGGACTGGGCTTGGGTCAAAGCAAGAACCCCAATATCAAGCCCCCGCATAGCACGAACTCTACGACGAGTACGTAACCGCAACATGGCTTCAAAGCGGTCGGCTGTTCAGAACGAACTAACAGAAAGCACTGAAAAACAGAAAGGCCTGAGAAGAGCGAGCTGAAAATCAGAAACGAGCGGACAAGAACGCACTGAAAAACAAATACGTACTATAATAATACGCACTGAAACCCAGTTGCGAACTGACTACATGCACTGAAGAACAGATATGAACCCACAAGCACAAACTGAAGAGCAGTAATGATCTGAAAAGCACGAGGCTGAAAAGCGCGAATCGTCTCTCACCAAACTTCTACTAACATGAGATAAACATGAGATGAGCCCAAAGGGTGGCGCGCTTCGTATGGAACTTCCCTTTTCTACTGCCGTCGTACGTGTTGTACGTGACGGCGTTCTTGACGGTCGAAGGTTCAGAGAACTTTTATGTGACCGTGTGTATGCAAGCCAAGCTTGAACGGAATTCCGTCGGAAAAACCATCCAAGGTTTTTCCGACGAAAATTCTGATTGTGTGTACACGGCATTAGGTAGGAGAAAAAATAGATAGGGTAGAAAAAAATGAGAGGTAGTAGGGGTCTCCGGGGTAGTACATGGTAATAAACACATACTATGAATGCAGAGAATGGAAGTATAAATCAAGATTACCAAGGTCTTAGTAGGGAAGCATCAAAATTGGAAGGCAAAAAGTGAGTCACCCAGGGATGCCATATATTCTCAAAGTTGGATATTTTATCTCAAGTTATAGCCTCTGTTTTGGCATAGATCATTGCTTGATTGACTCTATTTTTAGTTTCAGAAATTAAGGGCGGGGATTTCCAAGCTTTGGCAATTGTTTGTTTTGCGGCTGTAGTGATCTGTAATAGGAGTTTGAATTGGCGGTAGGAGAAAGTGGCCAGTTATAAGTTTAAAAGTGCTATTGTAGGATCAAGATTGATAGGGATTTCAAACAGTGTTGAAATCACAAGAAATACATCTTTCCAGAATTTTTTTGCTACCGGGCAATCCCACCAAGTATGAAGATGTGATCCAAGATCACCACAGCCATGAAGACAAGATGGGGAATAATTTAGAGGATATTTTGCAATTCTGACAGGGACCAAATACCACCGTGTGAGTACTTTGTAATGTCTCTAAGGCAGCTATGTTTTGTGAGGATGACTTAGTTGTGATCCAAATCTTATCCCAATCGGCTGCTTCCAACGAAAATCCAAGATCCATCTCCCACTTAGCCACGTATGATGGTGGGTCTGAGTTGGGTTTAGTAATAAGATGAGTGTAAAGAGTTGAAATAAGTCCCTTAGTGTGTGGGTCACGTTTACATATATTTTCAAAGCACGCTAATTTATCTAAATTAATTCTTCCTTGTATATAGGGCATAACATTTTTTTAATCTAAAGATATCGAAAGAGGACTTTCACATAAGTCAGGGAAAGTTTTGAATGAAGTAGAGGATGCTAGTTCACAGAGCTGAGTTAAATTAGTGGAGGTCCATGCTTTAAAAGATTTAGGGGAAGACCAAACAGGATAGAAAAGTGGATTTTTAAGAAATAATAAAAGAGGTATATGGGGAGATTGTAGTTCATTTACTAATTTAAATGTATCCCAAGTGGCTAGTGTATGTTTAGTTATAGGATTATTGAGTTGGAGGAATTAGACCATACGAGGTTGATTATTGAAAGTGGGTCGCAATCTATTGATTCCAGTGCAACCCAAAGCGGAATTTCATGTTTTGCATGATATTTAGAGATATGGGATAATTGAACTGCATGGTAATAGGTGGTAAAATTAGGAAACCGTAGTCCCCCTTTGGACTTTGGAAGGTAAAGAGTGAGTTTGGGCAGACAGGGTTTCAAGGAGCCCCAAACGAAAGTTAATGCCTTACGTTGTAGTACTCATCCTATTTCCATAGGGGTTCCCCAAAGGTCTGTCCTTGGACCCCTTCTATTCTCTATCTACAACTCCTCCTTTGGTCAGTTGATAGCCGCATGTGGTTTTTAATACAATCTCAATGCTAATGACACTAAAATCTATCTCTTTACTTCTCACCCCTTCAGTCTCCTCACACTTGACTAATTTAATGTGGAGTTCCACCCAAAAGTGCAACTTCTTCTTTGAGGCTTCCTGTTTGTGAAACTGAGCTTTTGGCGAGGAGGGGGTTAACAGGTACCCGATTTTGACAGGTACCTGCTCCCACTTCCTAGAAGACTTTGAGACCAGTCACACATCGCAGCATCACTCGCACATGAGTAGTGGGCCCCTGACTGTGAAGCCACAAGTTGTCACAGCCAGGTGCTCATAGAAGAGATGACAGTGTCGCCGAGGTTGGACACGGGGAGAACACAATTAAATTGATGTGTCCCATGACACCCAGAGGAGTCGAGCCCAGACATGGGTCTTGGTTTTCAGAACTGGGAATAAAGGGTTTAGATTTAATCTAATGTACTCTGCAGGGGAGCGTGTAATTAACACTTCAAGATATTTAATGACACTGACGCGTGCAAGGGGGAGGTCAACCTGTGCAGCCGTAGGGACTCCAAGGTCAATAGGGAGTATCTAGGACTTGTCCCAGTTGATTTTGAGGCCTGAATACTGCCCAAATTGCTCAATCACGTCTTGAGCGGTTCCAAGAGAAGAATCTGCATCTTCCAGATATAATAACATATCGTCTGCGTATAGACTGATTGTTTCCACTAGCTGGCCGCTATACAGACCCTTAGGGGTCTGTATAGCAGCCAGCTAGTGGAAACAATCCACTGCATAGTTTCTAATTGTTGTGGATAATGGTTCAACTGCAAGGGCATATAATAGCAGGGACAGGGAACAGCCCTGACGCATATCTCTAACAAGAGGAAATGGAGCTGACTCACTACTGTTGACCGAGATCCTGGTGCCTGGTATAAAAGTTGGATCCATTTGATGTAGTTTGGCCCAAAGCCAAAGCGGCAAAGCCATTCCCACAGGTAATCACACTGGACCAAGTCGAATGCCTTGGCCGCATCTAAGGACACCACAACTCTGGATCCCACATTATCATGTGAGGCTTGAAGGGTCATAAAGAGCCTCCGAAGATTCAAGGCTGTATTTTTGGCAGGCATGAAACCGACCTGGTCGTGGTGGATCAAACTAAGGATCCCCTTGGTTAAATGGAGAGCAAGGACCTTGGCCAATATCTTAATGTCTAATTGGAGGAGTGATGTTTCATTTATATTTACATATATATTACTATATACTTATGTTTACTCTGTTACTCTAGTTATTTTGACATATATACTTATGTTTACAGCTGATATCCCCAATGGACATTGTGAGACCTTTAGCGACACACATCTCTTATTCATGCCATACTCGCCCTCCGGTTGACCCTTGGTGGGGTCTTGTTTGGTACCACCTCCTCAGCTCCCGGGCGAGACACTTATCGCTGCCGCCCTGTGGAAATTGTGCACTTAGTGTTCTGGCCTTGCCCATTGGTGAGTATGGGGTCCCTTACACAAAGGCCCCTATTACCATGTGTTTATACAATTAACATCATGATATACATTTACTTTGTCCTTCTCCATCTTAGGTACATCTCACATGCATCCACCCCTGAATAAGCGAGCTCTGTCTCGTGAAATGCATATACTATATATACCTCTTATTGGCTTGGCATTTAATTTATGCTATTTATGCATGTATGATCCATTTTGAATACATTTTAAACTGTAGTTACTGCTGTTATGTTTATTGGCTTAAACTGTGCTCACCTCACTCAAAGTCCCAGGGCAATTTTCTGTTTTGTTGCATATTTCAGGGATGGAGGTGTGTCACTGGTGACACCAGACCTTTCTCCTTTATCTAGCTTTAACTTGTCCAACGAATACAATCCACAACTCTGTCCAGAGCTACATCAGTAAACTTGTCTGAAAATAATACTCAAACCATCCTCTTAGCTCCTCTCAAGACATCTTGCTTTCTAGCACATGCATCGACTCCTTCCCAGGCCATCTCAAGAATCTCTCCCATCCTTTGGAGTACCTTATCCCAATTTGTCCATCTATCACCTATTATGTCTGCCTTTTAAGTGATCCTAAAATGTTCACTTGTTCAGTGTGAATCCTGTCCTGCCTCTACCGAACAGCTAAACTTTTGCCTCTCCATCAACTTATCTCAACACAATTATTACATTTTTTAATCACTTGTACCTCCATTTTAGATTGTAAGCTCTCATGAGCAGGGCTCTCCTAACCCTCTTGCCTTATAAAGCTCTGTGCGAACTGTTGACGCTACATAAATCTTGTATGATATTAACAATAAGCAAATCCAATGGCTTCAATGACTGCCTCAAGCGTGCAGATTAGGAGTTCTGGTTTTCCTCTGATTTCATGACTGTGTGCTTATTCCAGTACAGTGACTTAAAGTATTGAGGACAGAGTCTGTCAGGTAATTTGTAATTTCCTAGAGCGGTCACCAAAGGCAGCTTTTGTATATGTCTTATTACGGGTTTTCTTCAACATATTGTGCTCAACAAAGTTAGGAGATGAACACATCTATTTTTTAAGACAGGAAGAAACTTTTTATACAAAATAAAAGAAAAATGTTTGCCAACATTACTGATACTATCAATATGTTCACAGTTAAAATAAATGTTGTCATTTTAATTATCAGGTGAGAACTGAGAAAGAATATAGCGGCTTACCATCTCCTATATTAGTTTAAATGGCTCTGTATTCATACATTTTGCAAAGTACATGGGAATGTAGTCAAATGTTTGGCATACGGTGTTTTAAAATTTGCTTGACAGAAATATGTTAATTAAATAACACATTGTAGAAAACAATGGAAATAAGAATAAAAAGGAAAAGTTACTATGGTGCATAAGGAAAAAGAGGGGGGAACAGGGAAGGGAACGTTTGTGTATTTTTCGACAATTTGTTTCATTCATTTTTTTTGCAATATTATTCTTTAAATATTTTTTACAATTTTTTAGGAGCCCCCGTTGGGGGCTTTGCTGAGATATCAGGGATCTAAACAGACCTCTGATGTTTCACCTTTTGAGACAAAGAAAGGAGATTAAGGACACAGCCCTCAATCTCCATCTCTGCAGCCTCAGCTGCCCCGAACGAATGGACAGGAATAGCCCTGTACAGAGCTTCCCATTCATTCACAAACTGAGGCATAGGAAACATAGTTTGCTATGTTTCAGTTATAAATAGACAGAGTCAGTGATCGGTATGGATCACTGACTCTTTTTCCAGAAAAGGCTTCATCCTGACAGATCCCCCGCAGCAGCCAGCAGGAGAGGGGTGAACCCTGCAAAGCTGTGGGGATGAGGGGCAGGAAAAAGTACAGGGGGGCTGGAGAGCACACAGGGGGCAGCAGAAAGAAGCTGTATAGGAGAAGCTGTGGGGGTGGCTGCATATAAGGGACCCAATCTTTTCATTTCCCCCCTGCTTCTCCTCCTGTCTCTCCCACAGGCATTCAGCGGCTGCAGGAGGAACATGGAGAGATTGGTTCCTCTATACCAGTGTTTCTCAATCTTTTTAAAGCCAGGGCACCCTTGAAGTATACCTCTAGGTTAAAGGGGCTGCACTGCAACCATCCCACAACTACTGTATGTGTATTGCATGCAGTTGCAGCATAGTGATGATGCATTTAGGGGGTTAAAACAGGCAGTGAGGAGACAACATTTTGCCTCTTTACCGCCTGTCAAATGCCTCTGAAAAAGCAATCTGAGCATGGATCGCTTTTCAGAGGAACAGCATTTTCTTGCTGGTATTATGAACAAGCAGTAAAAAAAATCAGTTCTGATTGTACACATATAGAGTTTCAGGATTAAAAGTAATGTGCATACGTACACATGCATATAAACACACATGTATGCGCATACACACACACATATATAAACACACACACATAAACACACACATACATACCCATACATACATACATGTACACACACATATAAACACACACACATATATAAACACAAACATACATGTACACATACACACACATGTATAAACACACATACATATAGATAGCCTTTTAAAAAACAGCAATCCTTTACCTTAAGACCCACTGGGGCCGCACCACACTAGCGGTAAAGCACCGCTAATTTTAGCGTAGCTTTACCGTAGTATTAGCTGAGCTTTTCGGCTGCTAGCGGATCGCTTTTAACCCCAACTAGCGGCCGAACAAAGGGTTAAAAGCGCCCATGTTGCAGCGCTTTGGCAGCGCTGCCCATTCATTTCAATGGGGCAGGGTGTTTTGGGAGTGGTGTATACGCCGCACTATTTTTAGCGCTAAAATGCCTGAAAAGTACCTTCAGTGTGAAAGGGGTTTAACTCTTCCTGCCGGGTACGGCATTGTAGGGGGAGGCAGAGAGCAAGCACACACTGTGCTTTCACTTTAGGTGTAAACAGTGTGATGAGCTCCCCGCAGTGCCGATTTACAGTTCGGCTGAGGATCGGAGAGCTCGATCTCAGCCGCCCTTGCCGCTCCTCCTATCTAGGCATACAGGGCCCCCTGCAGCATGGGGCCCAGTTGCGATGGAGACTCCTGAGACCCCTGTACATCCGACCCTGATTTGAAATACTTAGGACATCTTATGCTCCAAGTTTGGATATGAGCTGATGTGCTTATAAGCCTCTCTCTTGAGTATAGCTTCATTTGAAATGAAAACCCTTCATAGAACAGATGTCAATGCTTCCCACTTAGTAGGAGTAGGAGTTTCATCATGGGAATGGGTTGCTATGACTCATGTAATAGTTTGGGAGAAGTCTTGATGGCATAATAAGCCATTCAATAGCTTAGCGATTAAAAACCAGGAGGCCTATCTAGAATGTCAACAGAGAGAAAAATTGGAGCGTGGTAGGACCATAAAATGGAGTCAATCTCTGCTATAGGTGATTTGCCAAATAGATCTGTAGATGTAAAAATGTAGTCCAACCTACAGTAGGTGCTGTGAGGGATATTAAAGAAACTATTATCTCTTCCCTGTGCGTTCAAAAGACGCCACACATCACAGAGAGTGAAAGTCTCTGTGAGATTCAGGAAAAGGTTCAAGTCAACGCCAACAATTTCACTTCCGACTGAAAAGGCTCAAAGTTGGGAAAGGGTTGAAAGCCCAAATATGACTTGTCCCTGGTTGGGAAAATATAGCTCCACAATAGTGTACACTGAGTTTTACAGAGAAATCTTTACAAACAAAAATCTACCTAACATATCCCCCTGACTTTCCTTGATACTGCAAGAATGATTTTTACTGAATGCTATAGTACCCCCTTCGATTTTGAGGTGGTGTTGGAGCAGTGTATCCATAGTGGATATTTGTTTTGAAAATTTGGAAGCTCATCGTTCTGAAATGAATTTCTAGCAATAAAAGCACATCTACCGAGAGAAGGTATTGACCTCAGGCATGCTCTCCACCCCTTTCCCTACTACTAATGGGACTCAGCAGGGATGTCCTCTATTACCCTCAATATTTGCACTTATCATTGAACCCCCCGCTCATGCCATACGATCACATCCCTGAATTTCTGGATTATCAGTTGGGCAAGACTCACATAAGATTGGCCTCTATGCCAACTACATAATCATCTGGCTCACAGACCCCCTGAAATCTCTACCCCCTCTCTGAGAACTCCTGCGGCAGTTTAGTAAGATCTCCATGTATAAACTGATCTAAATCAGCTATGCTGGGCGTTTTCCTACCATCGCACCACAAGGCAGCTGTCACCACAATCTCTCCCTTTTC
Organism: Aquarana catesbeiana; assembly: GCF_042186555.1. Classification (NCBI taxonomy): domain Eukaryota; kingdom Metazoa; phylum Chordata; class Amphibia; order Anura; family Ranidae; genus Aquarana; species Aquarana catesbeiana. The sequence goes on from NC_133324.1 coordinate 417,685,929, forward strand.
CTGGGACCCCAACTCGTCCATGACTTATCTGGGTATACAGTCAATCTCCCCTTCAGCTGTACTTTTACGCACTAATCTCTCTATCCTGATCCAGAAACTTCAGAATAAATCCAAAACACTCCTCAAGGTTTGTGCCGCTTGAGCAGGATGCATAGCCCTGTCCAAGATGTTTCTCCTACCTAACATTTTGTATTTCTTCAGGACACTCCCATTTCCTATACTTCAATAGGATATAGCCAAACTGCAAAGTATTCTTAACCAATTAATCTGGGCAGCACATAAGCCCAGAATCAAATCCTCCCCACTAAATATTCCCAAAGCATATGCTGGACCTGGAGTACTAGACCTCAGATCCTACTACAAGGCAACAATACTGGACCAAACCAAAAAACTCTGGGACTCTACCGCCTCACAACTTTGGACTCAAATTGAAGCCTCAGCCCTGGCTCATAGCCCTTCATTGATCTTGGCAGTTATGTGCATAGGATACCATCCCTCTCGGTCCTTCCTACCAACGGTTAACGCTACAATATCCACATGGAAGGAAATCCTCCAAGCCTTTTTAGAACTACACACTCAGGCACTTCACCAACTACCATTATCTATCTCTCCTTTCACTGGACTTACCATTGCAGTGCTGGGCCTCACTAGGTCTCCAAAAAATAGGTGACTTATTCCAGCAACGTCAGCTTATATCCTTCCAACAACTTAAGGAACTCGTTGCCATCCCCAATAAGGATATCTATGTTTACTTAATAATCCAACATATCCTTGCACCTACCTCAACTTCACTCCACATTCTGACCAAGGACATCTTGTCCTTCTTCAACCTAACCAACAACAAAATACATGGTATATCACACCTTTATGGCCTGTTCATAAAACCTAAACAGGAGGAGAAATCCCCAGCTATATCTTTCTGGGAATCCAACCTACAAAGTAAGTTCTCTCCCTCCCTCTGGTACCAAGCAATTCGTACCCCCACCATAAAATATACTCCAGAAACAATTCTCATTGGGAGACCTTATTAAAAATCCTCTGCTGTTGGTACTATACCCCTGTAAAATTAGCCTGAATATTCACATTCCACTCCAGGAAATGCATTAAGGAACTGTGATACAGATGGACATATCTTTCACATTTGTTGGGAATGCCTATCCATTACCCTATTTTGGACAGGTGTCTCCAACCTCATTAAAGATATAACTAAAGTATCTCTCAAATTAACCCCTCAGATGGCTCTCTTCAGACTGGGACTCTCAAACTGGCATCCAAAATGTCACCCTATTATCACACATATACTAATTGCTGCTCGCCTCTCCATTGCCAGGTTCTGGAAACAGACCAGTGCACCCACTCTACACTGTACTATTGATATCCTAAATAATTAATTATCTATGGAACTCCTATTTGCCAAATTACAGATGAAATTGGATAAATTCTTTGATCACTGGCAATACTGGCTATTAGAACCCAGAGCTGCAGCATGTTTTTCATCACTTGCATTGCCACCATATTTGGTTTGATGACCCTCCATATAGAGAATCATCTATATCCATACTCTCCCTCCCCGAATTGAGTCATCTGGGAATCACCACCGCTTACTCATTGTAGACTAGAGTATAAATTGATATAAATTATATTGATATAAATTAATATTGCTAAACCAATTACATGCTTCCCCAATCCCTCCCCCCCTCACGTATTCTCATTTCTATTACCCCTCTCTTTAAGAAAATAACACCCTCAACACTAAACCCTTTCTATTTTGGGTCAGACCTGATATTGTACAGTATCCTTGTATTGTTTTGCAACATCTACGTTGTTATTACTTACTCACTTATGTGTGGTCCATCCCGCTCCAGTTTTTTTTTTACATATATACACAATTGTTGTACCATGACTAATTATCTCAATAAAGAACATGTGAAAAGAAAAAAGTACATCTATCCTGTTTTAATGGACTTGGTACAAATTTTTAGAACCTTTCTCTAGAGCATTGAATCTATTTATATTGTATGAAACACCTTTAGAAATACCATAGAATAAGATGGGTAAGAAAGGGAGGTAAGTAAGGGAGAAATCTCCAATTAGGAGAATAGTTACTTAGGCAAACCTATTGGGAGAAAATGGAAGCAAAATGGGAAATTAACATGGCATGCCAGATTCCAAGCTCATTAAGGATGATGCTATTCAAAGAGCAAATAAAGGGCAAATGTATGTTATGCTCAATGAATGAAAAAATTATTTCACAACTCAACATTAAAGTAAGGAAGCAAGAGGCCTAGAGGTTCCCCTTGCCATCCACATTTACAGTTGTCCTTTCAGTTCAAGTAAAATCATTAATAAGCAGGGGGGGGGGGCATTGACACCCACAGAACAACAAAAAAGTGGTTAATAGAGAAATTCTACTGAGTATTCACAATAAGTAGTGGTCTCTTCTTAGTACAATGCCAGAAGTTATGATTAACAACCATGGGGCTCAGAGCTCCAGTAAAAGTCGGGTAGCTAAGACATAGCAGTGAGGGTACAAAAAAAATTAGCAGCTCTCCCACCACTTACATATAAGAGAACAGATTGTCCATTAAGACAGTGGAGTTTTCCGGGCCCTATAGTCCAGAAAAGTGGATTGAGCACAGGGTACATCAAGAAACCAGAGATAAAACATCTAGCATGTAGCAAGGCAGATAAAAATAGAACTTGTAAACCATAGGGGTAGAGAACAGGAATACATTTAGTGGAGAGTAAATAAACCAACAAACTGGGCTCTTACAGCAGTCCAAAAGATCAGAAAGGAATGGAGAGTGCCTTTGGGCAAAGGTGTTCAGGTGAGGTTACGTTGACTAAACATTGGTACTTTGTTATCAGACCTGGACAATGAAGTTAGTTGTCCCCGAGGTATTCTCTGGTAAGGGCTATGTTAAGGAAGGCCCAGTAGCAGTGGTTTCCATGGCCATTCAGGAAGCTGTATCTGAGGTAGTTGCAGTTTTTCCATTCTTGGAAGTGATCAGTTGGAAGGGCTATCCCCATCTATACGTTAATTCCTTCAGCTTCAGGCTTACGAGAACTGGTTTCAAGGCACAGTGGAGACTCAGCGTATGTCTGGAGAGATATGGTAGTAGGATGGGAGTGCAATTGAACAGAAACTCATCTTGAGACTGGGCCACTGTCATAATGTAAGTAGTAGTAGTAAGTAGTGAATGTGACAGAGTACATCTCTTGGTCGAGTATCATCTGCGTTCCTAGGGCTGAAGGTAAGATGAGCTCAATTGGAGTTCAAGTTCAGAGTCTTTGGGCTTTTGTAAAAGTTGGTTGAATATGGAAGTCAGGGTCAGTAGGAGGTCCTACCGAGGGAATACAGACTCAGGTAGCCCACAAACACAGTTATTATTTCTCCCACTACAATTTTCACGGTGGCATATCCTGAGAACGAGTAGTGAGGTCATTTAGCACCTACTTGTGCATTTCCAGCTTTTTGTACAAGGCCTGCATTGTTCCTGCCAGATCTTTCGCCATAGAGCCCACTCAATAAAGATCAGTTTCATGTAGCCAACCTCCTGCTTGTATGCTACAGACATATTATTCCAGAACATGTCTTGTAGGGGGTGATCATATATAGGTTTTACATGCTGCTTCTAGCAGTAGGTCACCAACTTCAAATGGGCTAAACACTGAAGTGGTGAGTCCTCAGTGGAGGCAGACTGGTTTTTCCCTGGCTCTATGAGAGGAGAAGTGACTGGTAGAATTGAAGCTAATTCCATGCTGCTTGGCTATTGAGCTCCGCCCTATGATTTTTCCACCACCTGGGTCTTAGGAGGGAGGGAGCCAGTCAACTGTGGATCCAAATGGTTTTGATCATGTTGTAGAGGAATCACTTTGAGGCAGTCCAGGTTCTGCTGTCCTGCAAGAAGGTGCAGTGTCCCCTGTGCTAGTCTCATGCGAGAAGCTCCTGGCTTCTCCAGGCTTCTACTTTGCATCACAGCTACTCTGGCCTCAAGCTTCAAGCCCCTTGACATTTTGCCCATATCTACACTCTGTATACTTTGCATTTTTCTGCTGCACTGGCCACATAGCCTACTTCTGGGCCAGGGCCTCCTGTTCCCAAGGTTGAGCTCTAAACTCTACCCACTTCTTATATCATAAGGCCTGTGCCCACCTGCACATCAGGCACTGGTCACTATCTAAACATGGATCCAGGCCTAGAAGCTTCATCCCACTCAATACTCTATACATTTTACAGGTTCCAGAACCCATACTGGCATTCTCATGCTAGATAAACCCAAAAGACCATTTTTTGCCTAATGTGACACACCTCAACCTGCATGGGCGGAAACCCTATGTGACACCAAATCCTATTTCTCTCTTTATTTTACAAATAATCATTTAATACAGGGTGTGACTATGAAAAAAAGAAGCCCAGAGCACTGTGGGTATTTTTCGAAAATGAGAGCACAGCAACAAACCTAGCTCTTTCCACTATTCTATTCTGAACATGCTTACAGCTGAGCAGAGTGATAGCTCTAGCAATGTTCTTCTGCTACTTCTTTGATTGGTCACAAACTAGGGTGGGCTGTGTAGCTTTAATGAAAAAAAAGAAAAAAACATAGTCACACTGTTTGGCAGGTTTGCCAAGATCACTGAGCTGGGAGTTTCAAATATTCAAATCACAGTATACATGTATTGCAATTCTGCATTTGGCCATTTGCCCAGAGTTCAGATTCAATAAATATTGCAGATTACCTGGAAATTAGAAGGGCACTTTGGTGATAGGATAAAAAACATCTTTGCTGGTCACCACCTGCCTGTAATATATTTTCTTTTCATGTGTAACCTGTCAAGGGCCCCAGTGCAAGATGCCTGCTTTAGCACAAATGTGTATGCTTCCATTCTTTACATTTGCTTTTTCAAAAGGAGACCTCTCTACGTCATACTATATATCTCACGTCTGATCATCTGTCTTTTGTCTTGTCTAAACACTTACCCACAACCAACACTAATGAAGGTAATATGATACAACTAAACAGGAGAACATATATTTATTGCCTATTACAGACTTTACCCAATGTGTCAAATTTTAATAGCCAGTATATCCACTCCCACTGTCTGCATGATCTCCAGAGGATCATTTCGCATGAAGAAACATTGACAAAAAATACATACAGCTCTTTTTGTAAAATAATATTGTTACATGTGCCTGGAGTTCTTCAAAATGATGTGGGCAGCTAACATATAAGCATTGGCATTTTTCTGTTCATCATAATATAAATACAAATTATGTTCTTCATTAGCAAATGTTCACCTAATAAAGTTTATAGTATAGACTAAAAATGTAAAAATATGTTGAAGTTGTTTTAAATGTATAAGTACAAAAATATTAATATTGTAGAACTTAGAAATGCACTTATGGAAACAAAATTCAGTACATTTTATGGGGGGAAAAAATACAAATAAATGTAATACAAAATGTATGCAAACAATCTAAAAAGGCTTCATCAATACACATTTGTAATGTTTGTAGTAAGTAGTAAGACAATCAGTTTGAAAATGTAAGCTCAAACATTGATCATGCACTAACACATAAACAAGAGAAGGAAACAGACACAAAAACACCACTGCCCTGGAATCAACTACAAATTATAGTACCTCTCAGCTCACACCCTCTGCATAATATATTTGTAATACACTGCAGACTAGGTAAAGGGCATTTCAGCAGTAAAAAGCCCTACACCCCTGTAACTGTAACCAGGCTCAGAGGGCCCAACACCTTTTGACCTCATATGTAAAAACAGTGCAGCGCTAACAAATATACTAATATGCAGACAATCAATTGCATAAATAATAATAACTGAATAACTGTGAAGACACATATGCAAAATTACATCACATGTGAATAAAGTGCAATAGTGCAAACAAAAAATTCATATAGAGCTGGAGTACATCAAAGAAAGTCCCATGGGAGAAAAGAGTGTTTGGAAATGATGATCATACACTTGACGGCATGCCAACCATCACCATAATCAAAAATGGAGGCTTACTGGCAAGCCAGCGACCCCTCTTACTCAGAGAGGCCACACAGCACTTGGTTGGATCTCTGATCCGCTGAGAAGGAAATCTGGATGTTCCTTTCCTATGGCCATGGATGGTATACACCAGGAGGTTCACAACAACTCAGGATACAGGGTGCAGTATTAGAAAGCCTCGATAGCAGAATGTTTAGGAGACAAAAAGACTCCACATAGTGTGATACTGTCTCAACATCCGGTTTATTAAACAGTACACTTACATAAAATTCCAAGCTATGATTATGTCACAATCCACAGATCAAACAGATAAATTCCTTGTGAGTTTCAAGCAGCGATCGCGCAGGTGCAGCAGCATGTGACTATCCCAAATATCATTTCGTCATAAATGATGGGGTACATACACATGCCTACTGCTGCTCTTTAAATAATCCCATTGAGAGACAAGGAAGCCTTGCCATAGGTCAGATAGAAATTACCTATACATCCATTGGTAAACAAAACATGTCTCACCATAGGTTAAATGAAAGAATAACCTGTGCAACCCTTGGTAAAACAGTATGCCCATCAATCAAGGCAAACAGTTCCTAATCAGCTAATAAATAATGAAATGCACAGCGCCATCTTGTGGATCATAACAAAATCCCCATAAATATAAAAAACTTGAAAATTAAAATTTAATCAAGTGGACACAATTCATCGTCATCCCAAGTATTCACAAAATAGTATATATAATAAAAAAAATATATAATCATAATTCGAAAATGGTTAAAATATTAACAATTAAAATTATGAGGTTAATAGAACCACACATGCATACACAACATATGTATCCCTAAGGGCATCTAAACCATTCAATTTAACCTCAAAATGGGATGGCATATGATTATTATGTGCCCCTAAAGTAATCTAACCATCCTTTTAAACCACAAAATTAAAAGAACAAATGGGGATGAATTTGTGGTAGAGGGGTTATCAACTGTTATTAAAAAACAGTTAATGTCCCAGTCAACATTCAAACCATGTGGCACATGAGAGCCTAATTTGTAGCTCCAATTGGTTTTGGCTCTGGAAATATTCCGCTTTCCATTACTGCCTCGCCAATGGGGAACATATTTTTCAAGGGCAATGAAAGTGGTGCCCTTGGGGTCCCTGTTGTGTTTTAAATCATAATGTTTAGAAACAATATGTTTATTGAAACCCTTTCAAATATTGGCTATATGTTCTGCCAGTCTAATATGTAGCATTCGTACAGTACGCCCTACATATTCCAAGCCACAGGGGCACCTAAGGAGATATATAGGACACATTTAGTCATACATGTAATGAAAGACTTAATGGGAAGTTACTCCTGTGCCTACTGAGGTAAATTCAGTTATTTTTCTCCTCCTACGTGTATTGATTCTACAGGCCTGACATTTTCCACAAAGGCAATAACCCTTCAGATCACCAAAAAAAGTAGGTCTGGTGGGGGGATTAGGGACATTAGGTGCCACTGCATTTCTTAAATTAGGTGCTCCCCTAAAGATAACCCAAGGTTAATCAGGTAACACGGCAACTCTTTATGACTGGACAGTGTCTCTTAATGATCCTAATGATGATCCTTAATGATTTATTTGTGCAATGGTGGCTCGAAAAGGTAGTAAAATAAGCTGAACCAAAGTCATCTGAATTACCATCCCGATGAGGATTGTAACCTATTAATTTCTGACGATCCCTGCTACCAACTTCTTGTACAAGGGAATCTAAAGCTTTTTCATTATACCCCTTGGCCGTGAACCTAGATTTAAGAATAGAGGCTTCCCTTAAATACTCATCCAAATGGGTACAATTGCGTTTTAAACGCAAAAATTGTCCTTTAGGCACAGCCGTTAACCATGAGGGATAGTGACAAGAGTCTAATGGAAAGTACCCATTCCTGACTGTCTGTTTAAAGAAAGTGAGGGTAACAATTCCATCCTTTTGTATTGAAATTCTCAAATCCAGGAAATGGATATCAGTAGGGCGCACCTCATGACTAAGGATTATGCCCCTATTGTTAGCATTAAAAAAAAAAAAAAAACACAAACGTATCCACCGACTGAAGATCACCATCCCATATAAAGAGGACATCATCAATGAATCTTTTCCATAGAATTGACTCTGGATGTTTGTTACATAAAACAATGTCCTCTTCCCAGTTTGACATAAAAGGTTTGCCATACTGGGAACAAATTTTGCTCCCATGGCTACACCCTTTGTTTGCAAATAATATTTATGTATGTATTTATGTAAACACACACATCCCTGTGCTGTCAGTGGAGAGGAGACATGTCGTTTGTACCTACTATTTAGGAACAGCGAAATGTCTCCTCTCCTACTCAATCATATCCCCATACCGTTAGAAACACTCACAAGGGAACACATTTAACTCCTTGATCGCCCCCTAGTGTTAACCCCTTCCCTACCAGTGTACCAGTGTGATTTACACAGTAATCAGTGCATTTTTCTAGCACTGATCACTGTATAAATGTCAATGGTCTCGAAAAGGTGTCAAAAGTGTCCGATCTGTCCGCCGCAATGTTGCAATACCGCTAAAAATCGCAGATCACTAGTAAAAATATATATATATAAATGCCATAAAAATGCCATAAATCTTTCCCATAGTTTTGAGATGCTATAACTTTTGTACAAACCAATCAATATACACCTATTGCATCTTTTTTTTACCAAAAATATGTAGAAGAATATATATTGGAATAAAATGATGAGAACTTTGTTTTTTAAAAACATTTTTGGGGATATTTATTGTAGCAAAAAGTAAAAAATATTGTTTTTTTTTTTTTTCAAAATTGTCGCTATTTTGTGTATAGCGCAAAAAATAAAAACCGCAGAGGTGATTAAATAGCACCAAAAGAAAGCTCTATTTGCGGGAACAGAAGGATGCAAATTTAGTTCAGGTACAGCATTCCATGACCGCGCAATTACCAGTTAAAGCGACGCAGTGCCAAATTGTAAAAAGTGCTCTGATCAGGAAGGGGGTAAAACCTTCCGGGGCTGAAGTGGTTAAAAATTATGTTGTCTTTGTAGTCCTTGACATCTCTTTTGTATTTCCTCTTTTTTTTTTTTTGCTCTAGTTCCCCCTTGATAAGTATGGCTTTTAATGTTTCTGATTTTTGTATGTACGTTGGCTCATTTTTAAAAGGAATCAGTTTGTTTTTAATAACATTAATCTCGAAATCTAATAAAGTAAATTTTTGTGACTTTTTTATTATTAGAAACCTGAGAAAATTTAGTCCTGCCTCATTAAAGTACTTAAACCACTCTTCTAATTCACTGTCCTCTTTCTGGGGGTTGACTTCCCATCTGAGGCTTTTGGGAACCATGTTCTCTTTTACATATTCTTCCAAATATGCTATGTCCCATCTCGTGTGGACCTCTGTGGTGGTTACGTTTTTTAATCTCAAAAAACATCCAGCGATGTGGAATCTTTTTGTCTCCTAAACATTCTGCTATCAAGGCTTCCTAATACTGCATCCTGTATCCTGAGTTGCTGTGAACCTCCTGGTGTATCCCATCCACAGCCATAAGAAAGGAATGTCCAGATTTCTCAGCGGATCTGAGATTCAACTAAGCACTGTGTGACCTGTGTAAGAGGGGTCGCTGGATTGCCGGTAAGCCTTAATTTTTGATTATTGTGATGGTTGTCATGCCATCAGATGTATGATCATCATTTCCAAACACTCTTTTCTCCCATGGGACTTTCTATATAGCTCTATATAAATTTTTTGTTTGCACGATTGCATTTTATTTACATGTGATGTAATCTTGCATATGTGTCTTCAGACTTTATTTACAGTTATTATTATTTATATATAATTGATTGTCTGCATATTCGTATATTTGATTGCATTCACACGAATGCACTTTTATATGTATATTTTTTTATTTTTAGCGCTGCACTCTTTTTTACATATATTTTCTGTGCCTGGTGTCTGGGTTATAATGCACAGCTGCTTATTAAATTTTAGTTTCTAGCACGGATATACCCTTTACCTTTTGGACCCTGTTGCTTTCCACTTGACCAAAAACAAACTTACATTCAAATCCCTTTGTCCTTGCAATCTCAACTTTAAAGTGGGGGGCCATCCTAAAAAAAAAAAAAAAATATACATTAATATTCTTAAAAAAATATTTTTAAAAAATCTGAAAAAAAAAAATTTTACTCACCAGAAACCCCTGTTGCTAGGCAGTCTTCCTAATCTGCCTTTTCCTATTCCGCTGCGCTGTTTCTTCTGTTTCCTCCTCCTCAGCGAGCGGCCCCATTGTCCTCTGGGACATATGTGTGTCCCAGGAAACAACGGGGCCATTCACAAAGCACCGCACGGATCGCGCATGTGCAGTAGGAAACGGGCAGTGAAGCCGCAAGGCTCCACTGCCTGTTTCCCTTAGTTAGGATGGCGGCGCCGGCAGCTGATCCGATGGATGGATCGGCCTCAGGGGGCCGACATCGCGGGCTCGCTTGGCAGGTAAGTGTCCTTATTAAAAGTCAGCAGCTACAGTGTTTGTAGCTGCTGACTTTGAACAAAAAAAAAAAAAAACGGCCGGAACACCCCTTTAAGTTCAACTTGGTAAAATTCATAAATATATGTGCATCTTGTGCATTATTATTATTATTATTATTATTATTAATATTTTTGAAGAAATTTGGTTTTAAACGTGTTTTGTTCCATGTCACATTTTTACCTACAACTCCAACCTGACACAGTTGACAATGCTATTATTAATAAAGCCAAAAGAGCTGCGGAAGAGACTGAATTGCTTTCGGGAAATATTCCTTGCTGTCTGAAGTGTTGCGTTGGCATGATAAGTTAGTGCCAAGTTTTTTCATGGCATCAATGTATAAGAGATAAATTAGATTTCCTCAAGAACAAAGTAACAAAAGAAAAAAATTATAGTCTTCACAGTGAATGCATAGAATATATAAACTTTTATATTTTCCATGTTTGATTTCTGGGTTGAAAACATATATGTTCAACAATTATATAAGTAGTAATGCTAAATAAAATGTATATATATTCTGTACTTTAGCTGCTGTTAATATTGTAATATGCTGTTATGTTATGCTGATGTTGAATTTGGATGTCATATAGTTAGTAATGGAAATACACTAAGCTGGATAGAGTAACAGTGACTTTAAATACTGTATAGAAAAAAATGTTATATAAAACAAAACAAAATCTATTGTTACAGAGTATTAAAATTGAAGGTAAATATTAAAATCATTTTAAGTATACAATATATACAGTCATGTCCTGAGCACTCCTGCTGGAGCCTGTTCATCAAGCCCACCCATTCACTGCCACTGACATAATAAGCAGTAACTTGAATCATGCAAGTGACAAAATACAAAAAGTCAAAACCAATCCCCCTTTTTTTTTATTTTGGTTTATAAGCAGGTCAATCCTTTCCGCTCAGTTTTTAGGGAATGTTCATTGTATAAACTTACGCCTTGATAAAGTTACAATAACTGAATAAAAAGATGTGGTTTATCTTTATAATTTAATATAAATGTTGTAAGAACATATGTTATCATACAGAATATATGTTTTACAATAAGATCTTGTTTCAGGCAAATACACAGAATATACTGTATAAGTGAAGCCTTGAGCAAGAATTCACTATAATGGTGGTGAAGAAGGGTATTTTAAAAGCACCCAATATGGAGTAAAGTATTATCCTAGGCCAGTCCTTAATACATATATTAAATTTAGTGTCCCATGTACTAATTATCAAATTAAAAGCTACTTTGTGTATACTTATCTTGTGTGTTGTTATCTTTAGCACAAAACATACAGTATCTCTTTCCAAAACACTACAGTAGCTCTTGCATGGCATATAGTATTAAAAGAGTGTCAGACTTTGTGTTATGACATGCAACAAACCACTTTGGCTAATCTCAGTCCCTCATATGCAAATTGAAGCTTGTCCTGTCTTTGGAAAGAGCATTGATTGCCCAGCATAAAAAAAGTGACAAAGCTTTGTTTCCAATGGCAGATAATACAAGTTTTATCATATGTGACTGGCACATGCAGTAAATTAATAGCTGTCAGAGTGATTGATAAACACTTTGAAATAGCTTTCTAATTCTTTAACCATGTAGAACATTGACACTATCGATATTAATCTGTCAACAGCTGTGGTTTGATTGGAATATATTTAATTGTATATTTTATTAAATTAAAATTCCTGCTAGCGGGAAATTGAAACCATAGGCTAAACATTTAGTAGGCTGATGAAGTGAGAGCTTTTGAAAACAACTGGTTCCTTTTATCAGGCCAAAAGGTAAATATGTTTTTCGCTCTGCAAGGAGAGTTGTACTTTGCAAGTATATTTGCCCTAGAGCTTAGTGAATGTGGTGAAGTTATACTTTGCAAGGAATAACCAATCCAGTGCAAGGGAAGTAAAAAAAAACTGTATTTTTACTTACACATGATTGTATAATGTAAGTCAAATGATCTTGACCTCACTCACTAAGCTCTGAGGCACATTCCCTTGCAAAGTGCCACTTCCTTTCCACTGCCCTTTTTACCTTTAGTAAATTAACCCTATGGCAAGAGAAAAAAAATTCTCAGAAGTTTACACAACTAAATATTCAGTTTGTGTCAGAGTCCTGGATGCAAGGCCGGATTGCAGAGGGGGTGTCCCTTGCGGCTAAGTGAAACGTAACCCTGGGAGTGAGACAGGGAATATGGTGCCCAAAGGTGCACGGGTTGCCAGGGCGCTGTTGCTGGGTAGCTGATAGCAGGGAGCCGCTGGGGTGCGCTGGTAAGGTTAAAGGGCAACCGTGCAAGGAGAGATTCCAGGTATGGAGCTGTGGAGCAACCAGGAGCGGAGTCAGAGCCAGGCCAATGGTCATGCAGCACAGGAATCCGTCCCAGGTAAGGTACAGCAGGATAATCAGGAATGGAGAAGGTAGCCGAGCCAGGGGTCAAACACAGGAGGAGGATCAAGGTACAGATGCGGAGCAGAAGAATAGTCAGGTCCAAGCCAGGGTCAATGAAGGCGGAACCCAGGAGTAGTCAGGCAAGCCGAGTAGTAACAGGAAACAGGTATAACGACAGGCACAAGGAACACAGGAATCTGATGATAATCCAGCAACCAGCGTGTACCAGCAGCAGGCTTAAATAGGCAAAAGGGCGCCAATGATTACTGTGATGCACGCACGTGCATTAGAGCGCACATCTGCATGCTCCCCTGTTGCGCACCTGTGTGTGCCTGTCGTCGTGCGCCTACGTGTGCGCATGCGCACAGAGATTCGCCTGGCACCACCATGATGGTTACTGGCAGAATTACCCGTCCTACGGCTATTACTCCTTCTCTTGTCATAATGTTTTTTTATAATTCTCTTGGGCTTTCTGCATAGTTGCCTGGAGAGTTAGGTAATTAGCCTGAATGGCATTTATCCTGTCCTGGACTGCGGGGACTGAAGTCCCTGGTATAACATTAGGCAGAAATGAGGGATGGAAACCATAGTTGGCCCAGAAAGGTGACTGATTGGTGGAAGCATTGATTGAGTTGTTGTATGCAAACTCCGCACACGGGAGTAGCAGGGACCAATCATCCTGGGAGAAGGAGCAGAAGCAGTGTAAGTACTGTTCTAAAGTTTGATTAGTTCTCTCAGTTTGACCGTTGCTTTGAGGATGGTAAGCTGAAGATAGGCACACTTTAATGGAAAGCATTCTGCAGAACTCCTTCCAGAATTTAAAGGTGAATTGCACCCCTCTGTCGGACACAATGTTGCTTGGTAGGCCGTGAAGTCTGACTATCTCCTTTATGAAGATCTTCGCCGTGTCAGCAGCAGATGTGTACCCATCATGGGCAAGAAATGCGCCATTTTGGTCAGGCGGTCAACGACTACCAAGATGGTTGTAAATTCCTCCAAGGGTGGTAACTCTACTATGAAATCCATAAATATTTCTTTCCATGGTTGCTCCGGCACAGGCAATGGGTGTAGTAAACCCCAAGATTTGATGTTAGACCCCTTATTACGTTGACAAATGGTGCAGGAACTAACATATTCCCTGCAATCAGGCTTCAGAGTGGGCCACCAAAAAGATCACTGAACAAGCTCCAAAGTCTTTTGCACCCCGAAGTGACCAGCAAGTTGGTGGTCATGTAAAGTCTTTAGGACCTGGGCTCTGGCTTGCTGCGGAACAAAAATTTTGTTTTGATACCAAAGAAACCCTTCCTGGTTTCTTAAGGACAGTGCCTCTTGTTCAGAACATTGTGAAGAAGCTTGTTTCAGTGAGGAACTCAGGTCGGTTTGAATCATGAGGAAATTCTGTGGAGACAATATAGTGCTGGGAGTGATTTCTTTGGGAGTGTCAGGAAAAATCTGGGACAAGACATCGGCCTTCACGTTCTTGGACCCCGGACAGAAGGAGATGTGAAAATTATATCTGGCAAAAAACAAGACCCATCAAGCTTGTCGGGGTCTTAAGCGTTTAGCTGTGCAAAGATACTCCAAGTTTCTGTGATCTGTGAATATCATGTTGGGATGCTGAGCACCTTCAAGTAGGTACCGCCATTCCTCCAGGGCAGTTTTAATAGCCAAGAGCTCTCGATCACCCACGTCATAATTCCTTTCAGACGGACTCATCTTCCACGAGGAGAAGGCCACAGGATGGAGTAATGACTTAGGACCCTGATGTTGGGATAAGACTGCCCCTGTGGCAACTTCAGAGGCGTCAAACTCTAAGATGTATGGCAGGACCAGATCAGGATGTTGCAGGATGGGTGCGGAGGTAAAGAGAGATTTGAGAGATTTGAGCTTATCAAAAGCTTCCGAAGACCACAGGAACCGAGTGTGTAAACGGGTAACTTGGGTGATTGGCTTAGATGATGGAGGAAAAGTTCTTTATAAACCTCCTATAAAAGTTTGCGAATCCCAAAAATCTTTGTACTCCCTTTTTATCTGATGGAGTTGGCCAGTCCAAGATTGCTTGCACCTTTTGTAGATCCATAGCAACACCACCAGTGGAGATAATTAGCCCCAGGAATTGTATTGACTCCTTTTCGCAATCACACTTTTCTGCTTTTACATAAAGTTTTTGCTTCCGTAGTGTGTGCAGAACTGTCTTTACATGTGTACGATGGAGCTCCAGGGTAGTTGAAAATATCAGGATATCATCCAGGTAGATGATGACGAAATAATCCAGAAATTCTCGAAAGATATCATTTACGAAATGTTGGAATGTGGCCGGGGCGTTGCACAATTCAAATGGCATCACTAAGTACTCGAAATGTCCAAAGCGAGTTCTAAATGTTGTTTTCCATTCGTCACCCTCTCTGATGCGGACCAGATTGTAGGCTCCCCGAAGGTCAAGCTTAGTAAATATTCGGGCAGTACGGAGTCTCTTGAAAAGTTCCGGAACTAGAGGGTGAGGGTAGCATTTTTTTATAGTGATTTTATTAAGCTCCCTGTAATCCACACATGGTCTTAGGGATTTGTCCCTTTTTTCGACAAAAAAGATTCCGGCTCCAGCAGGAGAGGAGGAGGGATGGATGAAGCCTTTCTCCAGGTTTTCATCAATGTATTGTCTCAATGTCCCTATTTCCATCTCCGAGAGGGGAAATATGCGACCGAATGGGATTTCGGCTCCTGGGAGTAATTCGATTGGACAATCGTATGACCGGTGTGCTGGCAGGACATCAGCCTTTTTCTTGTCAAAGACGTCTGAAAACTCCTGGTAGGCCGGTGGAATATTCTGGTTATTGACAGGTACAGGTTGAACTGACAGGCAACTGGCAGCATTGCTGGATTCAGGGGCAAGACGGTGCTGCAGCCAATAAGGTGAAGTAAATGAAATTTCTTTCTTGATCCAGTTGATCTGGGGGATGTGGGCTTGGAGCCACGGGGTACCCAAGATGACAGGGAACATAGATGAGCTTAGGATGTCCAAACGTATAAATTTCTGATGACCATCAGGAGTAGTAACAAAAAGAGGAACAGTCTCTTGTGTCACAGGACCGGAACTAGGCAGGGTGCCATCAGCCAGGAGAACTTCCAATCTACGTTTCTTGGGGAGCAGAGGCAGGCCAAGCTTTACTGCTAAATCCAAGTCCAAGAAACAGCTGCATGCCCCGGAGTCGACTATGGCCTGAAGCTGAACCCCCTTGTTGGCCAACTGTAGCGTGATGAAAAGGGTAAGGCGGGAAGAGGAGGTTCCGGACATCTGGAAGTACACTGGAGAGTTCTTGGGTAACTTGCTGCGCCTTATGGGGCAGTTGCTCAGGAAGTGTCCTTTTTGGCCACAATAGAGACAGAGATTGGCTCGACGTCGACGCTGTTTCTCCTCAGGAGTCAGTGTAGATTGCACCAAACCCACGGGCATAGCGCCGATCTCTGGTACCAGCATTTTGGGAGTCTGAGAATGTTCAGCCTGGCGCTCCCGAAGGCGTCTATCCAACTGGATGGATAGTTGAATGAGCCCCTCGAGGGTAGTTGGGATGCCGATCCTGGCCAACTCGTCCTTGAGGGATTCAGAAAGCCCCAGCTGATATTTCAACGCAGCCTCATTTCAGTCTGTATCTGCAGACCACCGGCGAAAGTCCACAGTATAGTCTTCCACCGGGCGCTGTTTCTGCTGAAAAGAATGCAGAGCGGCCTCAGCGGTGGCTGTGCGTTGGGGGTCTTCATAAAGTTGCGCCATAGCCGTATAGAACGTTTCCGCTGAACTAGTAGCTGGGTCCTTCTGTTCCCATAACCTGTGGGCCCAGGCCTGGGGTTCATTGGTCAGCAGGGAGATGAGGAAGCCAACCTTGACAGTCTCAGTGGAAAAGGTCCGGGGCTGCAGAGCCAGATATAACAAGCAGGCATTTTTGAAAGATCTGAATTTCTGCCGGTCTCCAGAGAAACGTTCAGGGGTGGGTACCCGTGGTTCTGGGGGCAAAGTCAGTACTGAAGAGGCCATAGCAGGAAGATTGGAGGAGGAAGGACCAGGATCTAAAAAGACAGATGGTAGCATAAGATGTTGGAGTTTCCCTTCTAATTGGAGGTATCCTTCCTGAAGACTTTGGACCACTCGTGTAAGCGTAGTAGCCTGTTGGCACAAAGTCTCTATTGGGGACGCACCTCCACCGGCCTCAGTCATGGCTGGATTATACTGTCAGAGTCCTGGATGTGAGGCCGGATTTCAGAGGGGGCATCCCTTGCGGCTAAGTGCAGCGTAACCCTGGGAGTGAGACAGGGAATATGGTGCCCAAAGGTGCACGGGTTGCCAGGGCGCTGTTGCTGGGTAGCTGGTAGCAGGGAGCAGCTGGGGTGCGCTGGTAAGGTTAAAGGGCAACCGTGCAAGGAGAGATTCCAGGTATAGAGCTGTGGAGCAACCAGGAGCGGAGTCAGAGCCAGGCCAATGGTCATGCAGCACAGGAATCAGTCCGAGGTAAGGTACAGCAGGATAATCAGGAATGGAGAAGGTAACCGAGCCGGGGGTCAAACACAGGAGGAGGATCAAGGTACAGATGCGGAGCAGAAGAATAGTCAGGTCCTAGCCGGGGTCAATGCAGGCGCGGAACACAGGAGTAGTCAGGCAAGCCGAGTAGTAACAGGAAACGGGTATAACGACAGGCACAAGGAACACAGGAAGCTGATGATAATCCAGCAACCAGCATGTACCAGCAGCAGGCTTAAATAGGCAAAAGGGCACCAATGATTACTGTGATGCGCGCGCGTGCACCTGTGTGCGCCCATCGTCATGCGCCTACGTGCGCGCATGCGCACAGAGATTCGCCTGGCACCACCATGATGGGTACTGGCAGAATTACCCGTCCTACGGCTATTACCCTTACAGTTTGTCAACCAAAGCTATTACCTATAGTTCTATGTTCTTAAATTAAGATAAGACTATCATTGTACATTAACTTGAGAGGAGGAGGCTTGATGAGTTATACAATCATGGAGTCATTGGATCACAGGAAAAAAAGCATGACTACTACTCCCTTTGATATAAAATAGGTATAAGTATTAGTATAATATAAACTGTAAAGTGGTGAATGGCGCTGCCAAATCGGCTCAATGTCTTTGGAAATCTCTGCAGACACAGAGGCATATACTGTAATAGTACTTTCGGTTTTCTTTAACCACTTGCTGCCCGCCCGCCGTCATATGAGGGCAGGACGGTGCAGCTGTTTCCCTGGGACGCCGTCATATGGCGGCGCAGCCTTCCAGGCAGCCCAGGGGGCGCGCGCGCACCGCCGCATCGCTCGGGTCCCAGTGCACGTGCCCGGCGGCCGCGATGTCCTCCGGGCACCCACGATTGCCCAGTAACCAAGCAGTTTACACACACAGATCCACGTCCTGTCAGATGGGAGGAGACCGATGGTATGTTCCTTGTACAGAGGAACACCGTATGGTCTCCTCCCCTTGTGGATCCCCTCCCCCCACAGTTAGAATCACTCCCTAGCAACACATTAACCCCTACAGCGCCCCCTCCTGGTTAACCCCTTCATTGCCAGTCACATTTATACAGTAATCAATGCATTTTTATAGCACGGATCGCTGTATAAATGTGAATGGTCCCAAAAATGTGTCAAAATTGTCCGATGTGTCCACCGCAATATCGCAGTCATGTTAAAAATCGCAGATCGCCGCCATTACTAGTAAAAAAAGAAAAATAATAAAAATGCTATAAATCTATCCCCTTATTTTGTAGACGCTATAACTTTTGCGCAAACCAATAAATATACGCTTATTGAGGTATTTTTTACCAAAAATATGTAGAAGAATACGTATCGGCCTAAACTGAGAAAAAAATTTGTTTAAAAAAAAAAAAATTTGGATACTTATTATAGCAAAAAGTAAAAAATATTGTGTTTTTTCAAACTTGTCACTCTTGTTTTGTTTATAGCACAAGAAATAAAAAACGCAGAAGTGATCAAATACCACCAAAAGAAAGCGCTATTAGTGGGGAAAAAATAATAAAAATTTCATTTGGGTACAGTGTAGTATGACCGCGCAATTGTTATTCAAATTGCAACAGCTCTGAAAGCTGAAAATTGGCCTGGGCAGGAAGGGGGTGAAAATGCCCTGTATGGAAGTGGTTAATTTGGTCTGTGGAGCGCACGCTGTTCTATACCCATAGCTTTTCTTTGCCATTTTTTACAATTAAATTCTTTTATCAGATTTATACTATGAGTGTCCCTCTTTCCCATCCATCCACATGCGGCTATTCCATGATCTAACACGCTATGGAGGAGGCCCTTCTATTGGACCCCAGAGTCAAAAACAGGTCTGATGACATGTGTTTTACCCCTGCAGGGGTGCAACTATCTTGTGAGTGTGGAATTGAGAGGGGAGCAAGTGTGTCATTCACTTCTCTACCATTATACACTTTTTAAATATAATTTTTTCTTCTAGCACTTTACACCTGTGCTTACTTATGAATTGATGTATTTTTTGGTACATAGGATCATTTGCACTATTTTGATAGTAATTTGCACTTATCTGAAGGTTTGTGCACTTTAGCATCCATCAGGATTGATTTGACCCCACATGGTCACTACATTGTTAAAAAATATTTTGGCAGAGCCATTCACCTCTTTACATGTTATAACATACTACTCCCTTTGATGTACTAGCTGCAATTTTTTGGTACATTCTATATTGAATAAAGCCATATTTGTTTCTTCTCATGTCCATTAATCTCTAGATGGCTTCGAAAGATTAAAAAAGGTTGACATTTCTATATAATTTCAATAAAAATAACAGCCGGGGTCTAAATGTGACAGGACACTTTTAAATGACATAGGGGAAGGGACAGTCTGAATTTCTCCCATATTCTTTTTGGCTTTTTACGATATAGCTGAGAGGTTTATCAGTCAAAAATCGTTTATATGAATTTTGTGATTGAAAATGCAATCTTCTTGGTTCTCTTTGTCATTTCTGTAGAAATTCAAGAGTGATTTGTATACCTAATGATTATCTAATGCTTAAGACATTGAGGTGGAACTGTTTCCACTTTCCCTTCAGTAATGTGACTTCTGCAAGCTCCTGCAAGCATGCATGGGAGCTAATTCATACCCGCACTGAGGCATGGCAAGAAAGTGTACACTGAGTTGTGGATGCACAGCTTAGTGTCCATTCCAAAGAAATTTTTATCTCAGAAGAAATATAGGGGTCTATTTACTAGAAACAAATAGGCTGTTCACTTTGCAGGAGAATTTGCATTATGCAAAGGAATATTCCTACAGCTTAACCACTTCAATACAGTGCACTTACACCCCCTTCCTGCCCAGACCAATTTTCAGCTTTCAGCGCTCTCGCATTTTGAATGACAATTACTCAGTCATGCAACATTATACCCATATGAAATTTGCGTCCTTTTTTTCACACAAATAGAGCTTTCTTTTGGTGGTATTTAATCACTAGTGGGTTTTTTATTTTTTGTGCTATAAATAAAAAAGTCAGTAAATTTTGTGAAAAAAATGCCTTTTTCTTTGTTTCTCTCATAAAATTTTGCATATTAGTAATTTTTCTTCATAAATTTTGGCCAAAATTTATACTGCTACATATCTTCGGTAAAAATAACCCAAATAAGTGTAAATTATTTGGTCTTTGTGAAAGTTATAGAGTCTACAAACTATGGTGCCAATCACTGAAAATTGATCACATCTGATCACACCTGATGTACTGAAGGCCTATCTCATATTTTGAGATACTAATAAAGTCAGGAAAGTACAAATACCCCCCAAATGACCCCTTTTTAGAAAGTAGACATTCCAAGGTATTAAGTAAGTAGCATGGTGAGTTTTTTTAAGTTGTAATTTTTTTCCCACAATTCTTTGCAAAATTGAGATTTTTTTTTTTTTTTACAAAATTGTCATATTAACAAGTTATTTCTCTCACAGAGCATATGCATACAACAAATTACACCCCAAAATACATTCTGCTACTCTTCCTGAGTATGGCGATACCACATGTGTGAGACTTTTACACAGCCTGGCCACATACAAAGGCCCCATATTGAAGTAGCATCTTCAGGCGTTCTACAAGCATAAATGACACATCTCATTTCTTAACCACCTATACACTTTTGAAGGCCCTGGAGCACCAGGACAATGGAATTGCCCCCAAAATGACCCCATTTTGGAAAGCAAACACCCCAACGTATAATCTATGAGGCATAATGAGTCTTTTGAATGGTTCATTTTTTTCCAGAAGTTTTTGGAAAATGTGGAAAAAAAATGAAAATGCATTTTTTTTTTTACACAAAGTTGACAATTCATCAGATATTTCCAACACATAGCATGTACATAGCAAAGATGACACCCCAAAATACATTCTTCTACTCCTCCTGAGTATGGCGATACCACATGTGTGAGCCTTTTACACAGCCTGGCCACATACAGAGGCCCAACATCCAAATAGCACTATCAGGCATTCTAGGAGCATAAATGACATATATAATTTCCTGGCAACCTATCATTTTTGAAGGCCCTTCATATTTCTAACACATAGCATGTACATACCAAGAATTACAATCCAAAATAAATTATATTGAGGAAAGGGTAAAAAAAAAAGTATTACCTGTGCTTTTAGTAGTATCCGCAGAGGAGAGCACTGGTCCAGGTAGCAGGCAGGGATGTGCTTAGCGACAGCAATAGTAATTATCCAGGCAGCAGGCAGGAATATTGTCTATAGTCAGCACAAGGATATTGTCAGCACAGCACAGTCCATAGAAATTGTCCAGGCAGAGACAGGCAGCACAGCCATAATATTGGTCCTGGTACACTGTTACCTGCAGACACTCATTGTACCGCTCTCCAGCCCTTCATAAACATACTGCCTCTTGCTATAGCTAATTATTTGCATAGTCCAGGTAGCGGTGTGGTCCGTTCATGCGGCAGGCAGAGGCATGATGGCAGTAAGTCAGCATCAGGCTGAGGGCCGCAATCAGGTAAGATCTGTGCACAGGGGCACAGGGGTAGAGGCTTCGACCCACCCAAATCTCTATGAAGCCTCCGGACTCCAGACCCTAATCTGGAAATTCCAAAACCCAGAGAAAACAAAAACAAAAATGTTTTCTCCATCCGGAAAAACAATTCTGGAGCCCCTCACATATGTGAGACCCCTGTGTACTACAGTAGCAGGGCAACAAATCAGTCCAAGTGGTAGGCAAAAGCATAGTCCATAAAACAGGCCAGGGTCAGTTCACGTGCAAGCAGTTCAAGTGGTAGGCAGTAGCGTAGTTGATAAAACAGGCCAGGGTCAGTTCACGTGGAGGCAGTCCAAACGATAGGCAGAGGCATAGTCACAAAACAGGCCAAGGTCAGCTCACGTGGCAGCAGTCCAAACGGTAGGCAGAAGCATAGTAAAAAAACAGGCCAGGGTCAGTTCATGTGGAAGCAGTCCAAACGGTAGGCAGAGGCATAGTCAAAAAACAGGCCAGGGTCAGTTATCGTGGAAGGCAGTGGCATGGTTATTTGGGGAAGCATGGAAAATGGTCAGCACAGATGATGAAAATGGGGACATGGTTCAAAATATGGGCTAATATTTTAGGGATGTATGATAAAGTTGGAAGCATTCACCAATGCAAAGGCCAGGTTGGGAGGGACACTGGGGACAATGGTAGCTGGTATCTTTTCGAAATCCTCTTTTGGTGCACACTCAACATTTTTTTTTGCCGTCTTCGGCCTGCTTCAGATGGTTGAAGGGGAGGTGGCGCTCATGAAGTTGGCAAACAGCCTCAGAGCGAAGGTCTTCGGGGGGTCTTTGGTGATAGATGAGGGATGTAACAACCTCTTCTATGAATTGTAGGAAGGGGGGGCTTTCTGTGGATTTGGTGTAGACTACATAGGAATTATAAACGGCCAAATGTATGAGATAAATTGCTACCTTCTTGTACCAGAATCGGGACCTCCTTATCGACAAATAGGGCTGAATCATTTGATCATTGAAATCCACCCCCCCCATGTAGAGATTATAATCTTAGACACATACTGGCTTTTCAATGGGACCTCTTCTTCTTTGAACCTCAATTGTAGTGTTGTCATGGATGGTGGACATCATGTGCATGTCCCTTTTATCCCTCCACTTCAAGGCCAGCACTTCGTTGCATCTCAATGCTGCTCTTTCCCCCCTTCGCAGCTTTTTGTTCGCTAGAGATTGTGGGAAGCCCTTCCTATTTTTTCTGGAGGTTCCGCAGGCCAGGGTTTTTGCAATTTATAGGTGTTTGAAAAGGGGCAAGCCAGTGTAGAAATTGTCGAGGTATATGTGATAACCTTTGTTCCGAAGTGGGTATGCCAAGTCCCATACAATCTTTCCAGTTATGCCCGTGTAGGTCGGGCACTCAGGGGGCTGGAGCTGGGAATCTTTTCCTTCATATATGCGGAACGCATACAAATATCCCATGGCTCTCTCACAGAGCTTGTATAATTTTACTCTGTATGTGGCCCTTTTGCTAGGAATATATTGCTTTATTCCTAGCCGGCCTGAAAAGGGTACCAGGGACTCAACGACACATATATTCTGATCGGGGACATAGAGTTCTGCAAATTGTTGGGAAAAGAAATTTATCAGTGGGCGAAGTTTATATAATTTGTCGTAATTTGGATGATTGCGGGGAGGGCACTGGGTGTTGTCGCTAAAATGAAGAAAGCGCATTATCATTTCGTATCGGGACCTGGCCATTATTGCAGAATAAATGGGCATGTTGTGGATGGGGTTGGTGGACCAGTAGGCATGTCCTTCATTTTTTTGTAAGCCCCATGTTTAGGGTGAGGCCCATAAACAATTTGAACTCCTCCAAATTCAGATCTCTCCACTCAAATGGACGGGCATAGGATGATTGGGGGTTGTTGGCAATATATTGCTGGGCATATAAATTTGTCTGGTCCACAATGAATTGCAGCAAAGTGTCGGGCAAAAACAGATAAAAAAAATCAATCGCTGTGAAATTTTGGGTGTTGGCCTGCACACCTGGCTGTACTGTGAATGGGGGAATAATTGGTGATCCTGAGTCGGATGGCAGCCATGTTGGGTTGGCAAGACCATCTGGCATATATGTAGAGGCCCTGGCTCTTGGGGGAGGTGACACTCCAGTAGTTGAGGGAATTGAATTTCCTGTGCTGGTACTCAGGCGTGATTTGGCAGCACTGGTACTGGGTCTGGGCATTTGTTCCCGGGGGCCTATCGTTGGCGGCAGCGCTGGTACTGGGTATTTGCTCCCTAGGCCTATCGCTGGCAGCAGCGCTGGTACTGGGCCTGGGAATTTGTTCTTGGGGCCTATTGCTCGCGGCAGCGCTGGTACTGGGCCTTGGAATATAATCCTGGTTTCCAGAGTGCCGTGCCCTTTTAGGAGGGACCCATTCTTCCTCCGAATCATTTGCTGATTCACTATTGGGTTCAAATGCCGAATTTGATTCGGAATTAGAATTGGAATCTGATGAGAACTCCCCATTGCTCTCATCAGTCATGGAGAGGATCTGGAATGCCTCCTCACTGGTGTATAATCTTTTGGACATGACGTTGATGGCTGTGTGACAGATGGCAGGTGACAGTCACTGATGAGCTGTGAGATGGGTGAGAGATGACGTTCACTGATAGGTGATGACGGTGTGACAGGCGATGGTCACTGATGGGTGACAGGCCACAGACGGTGACGGGTGATGGTCACTGACGGATGATGGTCACAGATGGGTGACAGGCCACGGTCACTGATGGGTGATGGGTGCACCGCTGACAGTCACTGAAAGGTGACGGGTAATGGCTGATGTCACTGATGGGTGACGGGTAATCGCTGACGTCACTGATGGGTGACGGGTGATGGCTGATGGTCACTGATGGGTGACGGGTGATGGCTAACGGGTGACGGCTGACGTTACTGATGGGTGGCGGGTAATGGCTGACGTCACTGATGGGTGAGGGGTGATGGCTGATGGTCACTGATGGGTCATGGGTGACGGCTGACGGTCACTGATGGGTGATGGGTAATGGCTGACGGTCAGTGATGGGTGACAGGTAATGGCTGATGTCACTGATGAGTGACAGGTGATGGCTGATGGGTGATGGCTGACGGTCACTGATGGGTGACGGGTGATGGCTGACGGTCACTGATGGGTGACGGGTGATGGCTGACAGGTGATGGCTGATGGTCACTGATGGGTGACGGGTGATGGCTGACAGGTGCACCACTGACGGTCACTGATGGCAGTCTTATGTGGCTAAAATAAGTCCTCTCTCATGTCATGCTGCTCCCCGGCAGCCCCTTCTCTCTTCTCGTCCATCCCAATTTGCTTCTGACATTACCTGGGATGGATGAGAAGAGAGGAGGGGCTGCCAGGAAGCAGTACAACATGAGAGAGGACCTATTACAGCCGCTTCCCACACTATCTGCATTTGAAGGAAACTAATAGGAAAAAGTGTACCCTGATGTGCCCTGTACCCTACTGTGCCCTGTACCCTGACGTACCCTGTACCCTGCTGTGCCCCATACCCTGTACCCTGATGTGTCCTGTACCCTGAATCCTGCACCCTGCTGTGCCCCATACCCTGTACCCTGCTGTGCTCTGTACCCTGCTGTGCCCCATACCCTGTACCCTGCTGTGCCCTGTATCCTGATTTACCCTGTACCTTGATGTGCCCTGTGCCCTGCTGTGCCCCACACCCTGTACCCCACTGTTCCCTGTGCCCTGCTGTGCCTCGTACCCTGCTGTGCCATGTACCCTGCTGTGCCCTGCACCCTGCTGTGCCCTGCACCCTGCTGTGCTCCATACCCTGTACCCTGATGTACCCTGTACCCTGTATCCTGCACCCTGCTGTGTCCCGTACCCTGTTGTACCCTGATGTGCCCCATACCCTGTACCCTGCTGTGCCCTGTACCCTACTGTGCCCTGTACCCTGTGGTGCCCTGTACCTTGATGTGCCCTGCACCCTGCTGTGCCCCGCACCGTGTACCCCACTGTGCCCTGTGCCCTGCTGTGCCCTGTACCCTGCTGTGCCATGTACCCTGCTGTGCCCTGCTGTGTCCGTGTCCTGCTGTGTGCACTGTACCCTGCTGTGGGGTCTACTGTGCCCTGTGCCCTGCTGTGCCCTGTACCCTGCTGTGCCATGTACCCTGCTGTGCCCTGCTGTGTCCATGTCCTGCTGTGTGCACTGTACCCTGCTGTGGGCTCTACTGTTCTCTGTACCCTGCTGTGTGCCCTGTAGCCGTGCTCTGTACCCTGCTGTGTGTCATGTACCACGTTGTGTGTCCTATACCCTGCTGTGTGCCCTATACCCTGCTGTGTGTCCTGCTGTGCACCTTGTGATAAGCCCTGCTGTGTACCCCATGTTATGCTGCTTGCCCCATGGTGTTCCCCATGCCCTGCTGTGAGCCTCTTGGTGTGCCTCATGTTCTGCTGTGTGCCCTGTGATTTGCCCCATGCTCTGCTGTGAGCCCCATGATGTGCCCAAGGTTTTGCTGTGTGCCCCATGATGTGCCCCACATTCTGCTGTGTCCCCATGATGTGCCCAATGTTCTGCTATGTGCCCCATGGTGTGCCCCATGTTCTGCTTTAAGCCCCATGATGTGCCCCATGTTTTGCTGTGTGCCCCATGATGTGCCCCATATTCTGCTGTGTTCCCCATGTTCTGCTGTGTGTTCCCTATGTAATGTGTCCTAGTGTGCTCCACAATGTGAACATTTTGTGCCCCCCCGTAATGTGCCTTGATGTTCCTTGCTGTATTGTGTCCTGACCTCCTGTGTCCTGCCCTGCTGTCCCCTGTACACTGATTATCTCAAGTTAAACCCAGAATTGAGCATCTGTGCAGAAAAAAAAAGCACAAGTTTCACATAAAATAGGTTAGTTGTAATATTTGTTTATATTAGTTAATGCTATTTCTTAAAATAATTGTTGTTATATCACAGCTCGCTAATCACACCAATGTGCCGTGAGCTATAGATCTGGACGCTACGGGTTACAGCACACCTACATTGTTAGCCCCACTCCTGAACCCCCAGTGCCTTACCCATACCCCAGTTAATTTTTATGGCTTTAATTATTTTTCCCATTATGGGCGTGAGTGGGGCCTCGTGTCTAAGTTTTGCCTAAGGCCTCACAAAAGTGAACAGACTGTGGGGTTGATCTACTTGCAGTGCACAGTGTATTTGCCTTTAGTAAATCAACCTCTATTTGTCCTAAGCAAATCAACTCTGTAATATGTCTGTTCTGCATTCAAGAGCCTGCCTGCTTGCATATTTTTAATTTAAATTAAAGCTACACTTCAAATAAATCCTATCAGAAAGTTTAAAAAAATGAACCCCTTCTAGTACAGTAGTTCCTGATTACCCAGGTCAACAAAGCTTTTACCACAGAGCAACAGAGGGGTGCATTTTATGTTTTTTTGTGTTTTTTTAATTATTATTATTTAAAATGTCTGCCATTTCAGTGGCTCAGGTATTTTTAATGCTGATTTCAGAAATTATTCAGAATAGTTTTTGGGTGACATCATTTCAGGCTATATTGATATCATTCAATTTGTTTACAGATAGTTACAGTTTCATTTAGAGAAAATGTTTTAATTTCTATTTTGAGTGTTTTAAGGCTTTGCAGAAGGGCTGACTGCATTGTAAGTTGTAACATGTTTGTACATTTTTAGACAGGATTCCTGCCATTTGGTGTTAAGTACCCAAAATGTAAACATTTATGTGCCCTGTTTTTTTGCTCACATATGCAATGTTTCAGCTTTAGTGTTTCTTTTTATTTTGTTAAGCAACTAGGTGCAAAATGTGTGGAAACTGGATATATACAGAATTGACTTGGATTCATTTATGCGAGAAATATATTTCCTAGGATTAATAAGGCTAAGATCAAAGAAAACAATTTTGTAGGACCTCAACTTAGGGAAATAATTGAAGATGAGAAATTTGATGACCATTTGAACCAAGTTGAAAAAGCTTCAAGGCAGTCTTTTAAGAGTATGTTCTGCAATTTCCTGGGGAATTATAAGGCAGACAACTGCCAAGAAATAGTGGATGATCTTTTTAGACATACAAAGCTATAGGATGTAGCATGTCTGTAAAATTTAATTTCTTCTATTCTCATCTGTTTTTTTTTTTCCTCAGAATCTTGGAGCGGTCAGTGATGAGCATGAAGAACAGTTTCGTCAGGACACTTCTGATATAGAAAAACAACAGAAAAAAGCATAGAGTATTATGATGTTTGCTGACTAGTGATGAGAGAATTTGGGTCCATTCATCGAACGTCTCATAAATGTCAAAAATGGTAAACTTTAGAGAAGTCTCTAAAAAGCCCCAATAAATATAATTTTTGACAGTTTAGTGAATGCGTAACTCTCTTTGGTACCATGAAAAACCCATTAACTCAATGTTGTTGTGCCATACATTATTTACTACCCCCCAAAAAGCTAAAAATATTGTAGTGAAATTTTGTTGGCACCCAAGCCAGTGGGAATGTCACTACACCAAAAATCAGCTATTAAAGTGGAGGTCCACTCTGAAAAAAAAAATTGCACAAAAAAAATACCTAAAAAAATGGAGGAAAAGAAAAAAATATTTTTATTTACTTACGTGAAATGGCTGTTGCTAGGCAATCTTCCTAATCTGCCTCTTCCTACGCCACGGTGATGTTGTCTCCTCTCCCCCCCGCGTTGTCTTCTGGGGAATGGGGCGCGGTGTGTTATGGGAACTGTGTGTGTCCCACAACACATCGCGTCCCATTCACAAAGCGCTGTGCGACTCGCACATGCGCAGTAGGAAACGGGCAGTGAAACCGTAAGGCTCCACTGCCTGTTTCCCTTAGTTAGGATGGCGGTGCCGGGACCTGAGAGCTGAGGAACAGGTCGGCCTCAGGCGGCCGACATCGCGGGCACCCAGGACAGGTAAATACTTATTTAAGGTTAGCAGCTACAGTGTTTGTAGCTGCTGACTTTTAATTTTGTTTTTTACATCCGGAATCCCGCTTTAATAAAATAAAATAAAAAATCAGCATTATGGTGTATTTATTTCACTGTGGACCGGTCCCCAATATATTGGAGTAAGGTAAGGATACATTTGGTATGTAAAAAAAACTAAGCCACATATTAACAGGACAGTTTTTTTTTTTGTTAAAAATGTAAAATATGATTTTCTTTTAACTGATAAAAAGAACACAAAACAATCTTAAGAGTAGTACATTTAGCAGATTTTGCTAAACAATAACTCCCATTTGTTTTTTGAAAAAAAAAAAAAAAAACACCCCCCTCCCGAATACAAAATATAATGGGAGGGTATGGCAATTAAACAGTTGAAGTTGTTGCTGTGCTGTATACAGACAGAATGGTGTATCTGCCAGAAAAAGTAAATACTCTAGGGGTGTCCAAATTCTGCTATAGGAGAGTAAAAAAAAAAACACACCCTGTTTCTCAATATAAATATGAACATTATCTGCTATGATCCCCAGCATTTAATGTCAGGGCTGGGCTAAGCCCTTCCTTCTCTGAGCTGGCCATTTTGGCTAATTGCCAACTCCTATCTCTCCATGGGTACTCAGCTGTTTATGATATCATGTTTGTCAGACCTGCCTACTTAAGCCGTCCAGCCCAGAGGATCTCTGCCTTCGCCTTAGTCAACATCACAGACGCTCTCCTGCATGCCTGTTAAAAGACTTTCATGGCTGACATCCCTTCTGGCTCCAGATCCGGCTTGCTGTTTTACTACGCTCATCTCCAGCTCCCTGATGTTTAGCTTGTCTAACTATCTGTTCTGGTTCCTGAACTCTGGCTTTGTTTTGACTACATTTGTTCTATTTACTTTTATTATTAAACAAGTGTAATTTAACTGTACTTCTGTCTCGGTCTGATTTCATGGCCTCTGGCAGTAGGTGAAGGCCATGAATTCAGAAGATACAGTCAATCCACTTGTTCATAATATTTTTTCTAGATTGAATGAGCAAGATCACCGCATTGATTAGTTTGCCATGGCAGTTACAAATGCTCCTGAGTTGCACAGCTCACCTGGTATCTCCCACTGTGGCTGCTCTGGAACAACCTGAGTTGCAGGCCATCCCTGCTGCTGCTCCAGTCTCTATGCAGTCACCCGCCTCGAGTATTACCTCTATAAGAGGTATGTCTGGTTCTGCTCCACTTTCCCAGTGATTTGGGGGCAATCCAGTTCAATGCAGAGGGTTTCTCAATCAGGTTGAGATATACTTTGAGATGCTGCCCCAGGCGTTTCCCACGGACAGAAGCAAAGTAGGTTTCGTGATAGCTTTGCTTTCTGCGAGTCTTGGCCTGGGTGAACCCTCTATGAGAGACATAAAAACCTGTTGTCTTGAGTTACCCTGAGTTTGTGGCCTCTTTTTAAAGGGTATTTGACGTTCCTGCATGCTCCCCTTCTGCTGCCAAGTGCCTCATGTCCATTAAACAGAGTACGAGAACTGTTGCCCATTATGCCATTGAATTTCGTAGTCTGGCAGCAGAGGTTTTGTGGAACAATGGGGCCCTTATTGCTGCTTTTTCTCATGGTCTCTCGGATACCATCAAAGATGAGATAGCAGCCCAAGATATACCCACTGTGCTGGAGAAGTTGATCACGTTTGCCATCCTCATTGACTCCAGACTCAGAGAAAGACTCTCTTTTAAGGAGCGCATGCGGAAGCCTTCTGTATGTTTGCCTCTGAGCTTTGCAGTCCCACCCGTGCCTCCCTTACCTCCCATGCATCCTGGCACTGAGTCGGTCAGTGAAGATGAACCCATGCACTTGGGCTTCATGCGTCTCTCTCTGCGGATGAGAGAACCTTTAGGAGGAGGGAGAGATTGTGCCTTTATTGTGGCCAGGCAGGTCACCTTTTGAAGTCTTGTCCTACCTGTCCAGGGAAAGCCCGAACCTTGAGGTCTTGTCATGTACAGACTTTAGGTGGCATTGTTTCGTCCCCAGTTATCCAGAAGGATAAGCCCCTGGTTTCAGTCACCCTTTCTTGGGCTGAGTCATCTGTCGAGATACCAGCTCTAATCAACTCTGGGGCTGCAGTCCTGTTCATTGATGCAGCCTTTGTATCAAAGCACTCTATTCCACTGCAGCTGCATGACAGTCCACTTGCCATTAAGGCTCTTGACAGGAGACCCCTACAGCCTGCCCATGTGACTCATGAGACGGTTCCGTTGTCCATGGCCAAAGGGGCTCTTCACCATGAGATAATCCAATTCCAAGTTATTTCCTCACCTAAGTCTCCATTGGTTATTGGTTATCCTTGGTTACAGAGGCACAACCCCTCTTTTGATTGGCTCCGTGCTGAGGTTCTCTCCTGGTTGCCACAATGCAGTAAGACATGCTTCCAGAAGGTAGCCAAGGTCCTGGGCACCTCTTCACTCCGTAATTTTAGCTATGTCTTTGATAAAGGTCAAGCCAGTAGTTTGCCTCCACACTGGCCTTATGATTGTGCAACTGACCTTCAACCTGGTGCCATACCCCCTCGTAGCCGGGTTTACCCTTTGTCAGTCTTGGAGGATAAGGCCATGGAGGAGTATGTTGCAGATGCACTTTCTCAAGGTTTCATCCGCAAATCCTCCTCCCCTGCTGGTGCTGGTTTCTTCTTCATTAAGAAGAAGAGTGGTGAACTGAGACTTGTATTGATTATAGGGGTCTCAATCGTTTCATGATTAAGAATGCCTATCCTATTCTGTTGATTACGGAGTTATTTGACCGCCTCAAGGGAGCAACAGTTTTCACGAAGCTTGATAGGGGCATACAATCTCGTGAGGATTAAGGAGGGTGACGAGTGAAAAACTGCTTTTAATACCAGAACAGGCCATTATAAGTACTTCGTAATGCATCTTGGCCTTTGCAAGGCCCTGGCAGTTTTCCGGGAATTCATTAACGATGTCCTCCGAGATTTGTTGCAGTTATGTGTGGTGGTTTATCTCAATGATATCCTCATATTTTCCAAATCCCTGGAGAGCCACCACACAGATGTCAGTCGTGTGCTTCAGAAACTAAGAGAGAACAATCTCTATTGTAAATTGGAGAAGTGCGATTTCCATTGTGAACAGGTTAAATTCCTGGGTTATGTCATTTCCACTGCTGGTTTTTCGATGGACCCAGAGAAACTTTCAGCAGTCATACAGAGGCCCCGACCTGTGGGTTTACACCCTCTGCAGCATTTCCTGGGCTTTGCTAACTATTATCGGAAGTTTATTCATAACTTCTTAACTCTGGTCAAGCCTCAGACTGATATGACCAGAAAGGATGGTAACCTACAGAGTTGGTCTGCGGAGTCCATTAAGGCCTTTGAGAGTCTCAAGGCTGCCTTTGTTTCTGCTCCTGTGTTGGCACATCCTGATCCCATGTTACCTTTTATCCTTGAGGTTGATGCTTCTGAGACTGGAGTTGGCGCCCTTCTGTCTCAACGTCCTACCTCAGAGAGCACTAAGAATGTAAGGGCTGATGCCTTGTCACAACAAATTTCCTCCACTTCCAAGTTGGAGACGGTTCCGGTTCCTGTGATTCCTCCTGATCGTATTCTGGCTACGGTTCGCACCAGTCTCACTTCTCCTTTGGGTGAAATAAATTCTTGCTGCTCAGGTCCATGCTCCTCCTGAGAAACCTTGTGACTGCTGCTTTGTCCCAAAGAGTCTCCGTACTGCCATGCTCCAGACTTACCATTCTCCCAAGGCTGCTGGCCACCTTGGGAAGAATCAACTCTTTTGGGCCATTTCCCAACAATTCTGGTGGCCTAGTCTACGTGCTGATGTAACCGCCTTGGTAGCTGCCTGTTCCATATGTGCTCAGAGTAAGACTCCCACGACATCTTCCAGTGGGCCTCCTACAACCCATACCCAATGGTGAGAGGCCCTGGACCCACCTGTCTATGGATTTCATTGTGTAGTTACCCAACTCCCAGGGCAACCCAGTTATCCTTATGGTGGTTGGCCGGTTCTCAAAAATGTCTCATTGTATTCCACTTAGGAAGTTGCCTACTTCTAAGGAACTGGCTTCCATTTTTGCTCGGGAGATCTTTCGCTTATATGGGCTACCCAAGGTGATTGTCTCGGACAGGGGTAGTCAGTTTGTGTCTCGGTTCTGATGAGCCTTTTGTGCACAGTTGGGAATTTAGCTTGCTTTTTCCTCTGCGTATCACCCTCAGTCTAATGGGGCCACAGAACGAGCCAATCAGCCCTTGGAGCAATTCCTACTTTGCTATATTTCTGACCATCATAACAACTGGTCAGACCTATTACCGTGGGCACAGTTTGCTCACAATAGTGCCTTGAATTCTGCTACTCGATTGTCCCCGTTTATGGCAAACTATAGTTTCCAACCTTCCATGTTGCCTGACTCATTTGTTCCGCAGAGTATTCCTGCGTTAGAGGAGCATCTCAGTGGCTATTAGTAATCACTTGGCATAAGTGCGAAACGCGTTAGCTAATTGCCTGTACATCTTGTCTACAGTGTCCTGTACATGGTATGATCCTGATTTTACAATAAAGAAACTTTTTTGGATAATATCTTCCTGGTGTGCGGCTGTCAGGATTTTCTTGTCTATTCACAGCATGAATCAGCATTAGCCAGCACCTGGGGCTCTTTATCTCTGTAGAGAATCATCCACTCCCTAATCTGCTGTGACCGTGTGTAAACATATAGACATTTTTTGGCAGGGCAATGAGCAACAGCAGGAACACCTAATGCTCCCTTCCTTCTGTGAACTTTCCCTAACTACTATATCTGTTTTAACACATAATAAACAAAGGCTCTTTGGAACACTGACTTTATAGGAAGGGGGCTGATACATTGGCAAAATCCCATGACTGGAATTTCCAAGCCACTTGACTACAATTTAGAAGCCAGAAAGTGCATAATTGTTGGTATGGCAGAGAGCAAATGCAATAGTTGAACCCATGGTTGACCCTGATTTGAAGCTCTTCCCTATTGTTGACCTAAGGATCCTTAAGAAGGATTTTATTTTCAACTTTGGCAAAAAAACATACACTTCTTTAGTATAGATGATTCATTTCCACCATGCTGTAAATACTGTAAATATATGAATGACAGCGTTTAATTGTGTGTCACTCAAGATAAAATAAGAGATTCTAATTCAGTACTTAAAAAAGTAAGATTGACCTATGTGATTTGTGTAACAAAATAAAGAAATAAATTGTTGACCTGTGTTATTAGTGATTTTTAAAGTGATTGTAAAGTCTTGTTTTTTTCCTCTAAAAATAACAAACATGTTATACTTACCTGCTCTGTGCAATGGATTTGCACAGAGCAGCCTGGATCCTTCTCTTCTTGGGTCCCTCTTCTGTGCTCCTGGCCCTTCCCTCCAGTTAAGTGCCCCCACAGCAAGCAGCTTACTATGGGGGCACCTGAGCTGAGTCACAGTTTCCTGTGTCCATTAAGACACGGGGCCGTGGCCTGGCCTGGCCCCACCCCTCTATCTCCTGGCTAGCTGACTTTGATTGACAGCAGCAACTGCTGTGTCTCAGCCAAACAGAGGGAGAGTCTTGGACGCTCGTGGACATCGCTGGACAGAGATGGAGTATTAGGGGGGCCGAGGACGGCTGCTGCACATAGAAGGCTTTTTATCCTAATATATAGAATGCATTAAGATAAAAAACCTTCTGATGTTACAACCCCTTTAATGCCTTTAACTGCATTTTATAGGGTTGTCTTCCCCTGTAATTACAGACCCTAAGTCATATGGATTACTGATCTTTGCCTTTTTGAGAAATCTTACTATCTGGCAAGAAGCAATGTTGAAGTAATCCATGGCAATCATCAGCTTTTAACTTTCAATACTATAGCTGCTCAAATTTGGTGATAGGCAAGAACTTTCTTCTTGTAGGTCACTTTGGTTTGCAAATGTGCACCATTCATGTTTTAAGAAGCAGATTTGCCCCTCTACAATGTGTACATATTGCAGCATTTTTTTGTCATCCTTTATCATAATTGTTATATCATGTTCTTATGAGAGAGTGCCACGTGAAACAGATTGCCCTTTAGAGAAACTGGCTTGTAGTCTCGTGAATGACTCATTAACCACTTGACCTCCAGAAGGTTTTACCCCCTTCATGACCAGAGCATTTTTTACTATTCGGCACTGTGCTACTTTAACTGGCAATTGTACAGTCATGCACCACTGTACCCAAATGAAATGTATATAATTTTATTTTCATACAAATAGAGCTTTCTTTTGGTGGTATTTTATCACCACTGGGTTTCTTATTTTTTTTACAATATAAATGAAAAAAGAGCAACAAATTTGAAAAAAAATATTTTATAATTTCTGTTATAAAACATATCCAATAAAATCTAATTTTTTTCATAAATGTAGACCAAAATGTATTCTGCTACAGGTCTTTGGTAAAAAAAAATCCCAATAAGTGCCTTTTATTTGGTTTGCGTTAAAGTTATAGCGTCTACAAACTATGGTATATATATTTGAAAATTGATCACTCCTGATGTACTGACAGACTAATTTCATGAGACCCTTAAAATGCCAGGACAGTACAAATACCCCCCAAATGACCCCTTTTCGTAAAGTAGACAGTCCAAGGTATTTAGTAAGAGGCATGGCAAGTTTTTTGAAGTTGTCATTTTTTTCTCACAGTGTTTTGCAAAATGAAAAAAATTAAAAAGAATTTGTGTTTTTTTTCACATTTTTTTTTCTACATACTGTCACCAGTGTAGTACAGCATCATCATATGACTAGTGTGGTGGTGATCAGGGATACTGACCGGTGTCAATTTTTTTATCTTTTTTTTTAAACATTCTTTTCTTTTTCACAATTTGTTTTAAATGCTTTCTTTAGAGTAGTTCATTGTCACCATAGTGACACTATATTATTTTTTTTCTCTTGGGCAGGATCTGCACACTTAATTGGTGGGAACACTAATTCAAAAATTATCTCTTAGCTAGTATTGACCCAGTACCACTTTGCACTAGACATTTGTCTGTTGTTGTACTAATACATTTATTGTACTAATAGTGTACTAATACACAGTTCAGTGTATTAAACAAAAGCAGGACTTGGTTTATATTATTCATTATTTTTTTCTATTAAAATATGATGGCAATGGCTGTAATGATTTAAGACCCAAGATTATGTTATATTGTATTGCCACTTTGCATTTGTAAAGTTATCATTATTATTATTCACATTACTATTGCTTGTATTTTGACAATTATCTTTTTATTTATTTATTTTCTTCCCTCTTAGATTGTAAGCTCTAAGGAGCAGGGCCCTCTGATTCCTATTGTATCAAATTGTATTGTATTTGTACTGTTTACCCTCAAGTTGTAAAGCGCTACGTAAACTGTTGGCGCTATATAAATACTGTATAATAATAATAATAATAATTTATTTATTTTTTGCATCTTTTTAAAATACGATGGCAATGACTATAATGATTTTATAACAAAGATCATATTTTTTTATTTTAGGACCACTTTGCACTTGACATTATTATTATTATTATTATTATTATTATTATTATTAATAATTGTATTATCTCATATTCTGTCTCTTTTTATAAAAGTAACCATAGCAATTTAACAGCTGTTAAATCAAAATCCAATTCTTCAAGGATGTTTCTAGAGATAAGACATGGTCAGGGAGAGGCACAAAGGGAAAACGTTTGTTCTGTATTCTAGGGGCTAAAATACAATGATGCATTGTGTAAAAATCATTTTCAGTGACTCAATGGTCATAAACAATGTGTCAAATTGATGTTAGTATTCCATAGTCATCATTCACTCACAGACACATTCTGAGACATTTATGGTAGTTTATGACTAGTGGTCCATTTCACACAATTTTGTAGTCATTGCGCTTCCCAAAATTGATTCTACAAGCTGAGCTGTTCAAGCATTTTAAATTTCAAAAGCTAGTAACAACACATCTGTATTGCAAAGTCTGTTCTGGTGTGTGTGTGTGTGTGTGTGTGTGTGTGTGTGTGTGTGTGTGTATGTATGTATGTATGTATGTATGTATATATATATATATATATATATATATATATATATATATATATATATATATATAGTGCCTTGCAAAAGTGTTCACCCCCTTGGCTTTTTACCTATTTTGTTACATTACAGCCTTTAGTTCAATGTTTTTAATCTGAATGATATGTGATGGATCAGAACACAATAGTCTAAGTTGGTGAAGTAAAATTACAAAAATATATACATAAAACTATTTTTTCAGAAATAAAAAACTGATAATTGGCATGTGCGTATGTATTCACCCCCTTTGTTTTAAAGCCCATAAAAAGCTCTGGTGCAACCAATTACCTTCAGAAGTCACATAATTAGTGAAATGATGTCCACCTGTGTGCAATCTAAGTGTCACATGATCTGTCATTACATATACACACCTTTTTAAAAGGCCCCAGAGGCTGCAACACCTAAGCAAGAGGCAGCACTAACCAAACACTGCCATGAAGACCAAGGAACTCTCCAAACAAGTAAGGGACAATGTTATTGAGAAGTACAAGTCAGGGTTAGGTTATAAAAAAATCCAAATCTTTGATGATCCCTAGGAGCACCATCAAATCTATCATAATCAAATGGAAAGAACATGGCACAAGGCACAACAGCAAATCTGCCAAGAGATGGCCACACACCAAAACTCACTGACCAGGCAAGGAGGGCATTAATCAGAGAGGCAGCACAGAGACCTAAGGTAACCCTGCAGGAGCTGCAGAGTTCCACAGCAGAGACTGGAGTATCTTTACATAGGACGACAATAAGTCGTACGCTCCATAGAGTTGGGCTTTATGGCAGAGTGGCAGAGTGGCCAGAAGAAAGCCAAAAGACCTAGCTACTGTGAGGAACCCCTGCCCCACTACTACCATAGTACTCCAGTTCCATTGGGTGGTGCTCCATCTTTGGGCCTTGGATCCCTCCAGCTGTTCACCTGTGTTACCAAAGCTACCTTGGCGTTCACTGTGAAGGACACTGTCTATAAATATGATCCTAAGTAGCTGTGTTGTGTACTGTTTTACTGAAGTAGGGATTCTCAGCTTTACTCTCTGTTGTTATATTGCCTTATAGACACTAAATGAATAAGCATAAGTCACATTTTACCCTGATTCAGTCACAGAGGCATGTCTGTGAACAGTGCAGTTTGTGCAGTTTTCATATATTTCTGCAACTTTTATTAATCTACAGGGTGTGCATGTATTTTTTTTTTTTGCCATCCTGAACCCATCTTGCATTATTGCTTTCAATTTGTTTAGTAAACTGCAAGTTGCAGAGTTTCACTGTCTGATCATTCCATCAATTACCAGTTCTGCTAAATGTCTACTTATTTGACTGATGTCCACTACTAGAAATTTGCTAAGCAGTGATGAGCCAAAAGTAATTGGGTTCAGTTCAGGACAGACTCACCAAGTTCAGATGCCAAATCCAAACTCCATTGAAGTCAGCAATGGCCAAATCTTTGAAACCAGTGATGGCCATTTTCTAGGCTAACAATCAGGGGACACAAATGGAATGGTGAGGGGTGGGGAACATGTACCCAGGCAAATACATTGATTTATAAATTACATTTGTGGGGAGCAGCAATTTTAAAAATGCCTAAAGTCAAACTTTAGAAATGCACAAACCCTTTAAACACCTATTTCATCCCGACTGTTTTTTTTTTTTTTACTTTTTACTATATAAACCAAAATGTTTGAAAAAAAAGTTCTTCTTCTTCCATTCTGCTAAAAACGTTGCAAATAAATTTCCTCATACATTAAAGTCAATGTTTATTCTGCAACATTTCTTTGATGAAAAGAAAACAACAGGTGTTTATTATTTAGTCTGTGTGAAAGTTATAGAGCCTACAAACTATGGTAAATATATTTTAAAATTAATCAATACTGATGTACTGACTGCCTGTTTCATGTTTTGAGACCCTAAAATGACAGAACAGTTTTTATAATGCTTTGTTATTATTCTCATTTAAGTTAATTCTCACAAACCGCTTAGGCATACTTACAAATACATCACAAAACACACTATACATCTTCTCTGTATGGGGACACCACATGTGTGAGGTTTTTCACAGCCTAGACATATAGAGGGTCCCAAGGAGCATCTTTGGGTTTTCAAGGAGCACAAATTACACATTTGATTTCATGACTATCTATCACATTTCTTGAATCCCTGAAGTGCCAGGAGGGAAAAATAGCCACAAAATACCCACATTTTGAAAAGCAAACACCCCATGGTATTTTCTGAAAGGCATAGAGAGTCTTTGGAAAAAGCAATTTTTTGGCACAAGTTTTTGGAAAATGCAGGAAAGAAAATGAAAATGTATGTGAAGTTGTCAATAAATAAGATATTTCTAACAAACATCACAGGCATACTTAGAAATTACACCACAAAACACATTCTGCTACTCCTTGTATGGGGATACACCATATGTAAGACTTTTTCACAGCCTAGCCACATAGAGAGGCTCAAAATCCAGGGAGCACCTTTAGGCATTCTAGGGGCATAAATTATGCATTTAATTTCTTGACTAAATATCACATTCATATACACTCTGACTGGCTGCACTATTAGGGCTTGTTCACACATGAGGTTGGGGTGCAGTGGTTTTACCGCTACCCCCTTTAGCCGCAAAGGCAGTGGCTGGGTGTGTACATACAGTATGCTGCATCTGCGATGCTTTACCCCTGTTGCTTTCAGTAGGCATAGCACCTGTAGTCTGCTTCCCATTCAAGAGAGTAGAGGCGCTTTTTCAGGGTCCAAGGGGTTAAAGCCAGCAGCGAGGAGGCAATACAATGCCTTCCCTTCACCTGCCAAATACTCTCCGAAAAGCAATCCAAATATGAATCGCTCTTCAGAGATCACTGCACATGTGAACGAGGCCTTATGATAACACTGAGACTGATGTGGTGGTGATTGGGGACACTATAAATGGCTGCACTCACACATGAGGTTGGGGGTGCTAAAACCTCACAGTTGAGCTGTGGTTTTACCACGCCCAACCGCTCCCTATTTTAGCTGCAGAGACAGGTATCTGTGGTATACACATAACATGGTTGCAATGCTTTGCTTCTTGGGCTGATATTATACCCCTTTATTTGTGACCTATTTAAGTGAATGAGGGTGCTTGTGCAGGATCCAATGTGTTAAAGCAGGCAGTGAGGAGGTGTTCCTCCATGCTATCTGAAGAGCGAGCTAAGCACTGGGACTTGTGTGGTGATCATGTACAATGACTGGCTGCTCTGATGACACTGTATATCAGTGTAGCCAACCATTGTCTCTGATCACAGCCATAGCAATACAATGTATCCATGACGATCCCAGCCCTGGTGGTTCCCAGCCCACAGCAGTCATACCTGTGAACATTCAGCACGTGGATCCTGGATAATCGATGCATAACCTGTCGTGAAATTGCACAAGAGACAAATCTTTCTGTGGGAACAGTGAATAGCTCACTGACAAATCGTTCTATTTCTAAGCTTTTCAGGCATTAGTTAAACGCTGGGATAAGTGTAACAGGGGAGTATGTTGAAGAAAAAGCAGATACCTTGAAATTTGTTCTTTTATTATATAAAGTCAAAAGTCCCACTTTGACTTGAATGCCCCATATATACAGTATAAATACAGTGGGAATGGAAAGTATTCAGATCCCCTTAAATTTTTAGTTCCTTTGACCTCATGATTCTCATTTGCTCTGACATGCATTGTGAGCTGTAAGGTCTTATATAGACAGGTGTGTGGCTTTCCCAATCAAGTCCAATCAGTATAATCAAACACAGCTGGACTCAAATGAAGGTGTAGAACTATCTCAAGGATGATCAGAAGAAAGGACAGCACCTGAGTTAAATATATGAGTGTCACAGCAAAGGGTCTGAATACTTAGATATTTCAGTTTTTCTTTTTTAATAAATCTGCAAAAAGTCAACAATTCTGTGTTTTTCTGTCAATATGGAGTGCTGTGTGTACATTAATGAGGAAAAAAAATGAACTTAAATGATTTTAGCAAATGGCTGCAATATAACAAAGAGTGAAAAATTTAAGGGGGTCTGAATACTTTGCGTCCCCACTGTATATATATATATATATATATATATATATATATATATATATATATATATATATATATATATATATATATTTTTTTTTTTTTTTTTTTTTTTAACATACTGTCATCAGAACAAGTGCAGTGTCACTATGGTAATATTGCATTGCTATGGTGGAGACAATGGCTGGCTACACTGACACCCACCCTAGTGACACTGCACTTGCTATGGTCACAGTATGAAAAAAAATATTATTATATAGTGTATATATATATATATATATATATATATATATATATATATATATATATATATATATATATATTATCTCACAAAAGTGAGTACACCCCTCACATTTTTGTAAATATTTTATTATATCTTTTCATATGGCAACACTGAAGAAATTACACTTTGCTACAATGTAAAGTAGTGAGTGTACAGCTTGTATAACAGTGTAGATTTGCACACAGTCATGAATGTCTAAATCACTGGCAACAAAAGTTAGTACACCTCTAAGTGAAAATGTCTAAATTGGGCCCAAAGTGTCAATATTTTGTGTGGCCACCATTATTTTCCAGCACAGCCTTAACCCTTTTGGGCATGGAGTTCACCAGAGCTTCACAGTTTGCCACTGGAGTCCTCTTCCACTCCTCCATGATGACATCAAGGAGCTGGTGGATGTTAGAGACCTTGTGCTCCTCCACCTTTCATTTGAGGATGTCCCACATATGCTCAATAGTGATTAGGTCTGGAGACATGCTTGGACAGTTCATCACCTTTACCCTCAGCTTCTTTAGCAAGGCAGTGGTCATCTTGGAGGTGTGTTTGGGGTCCTTATTATGTTAGAATACTGCCCTGCGGCCCAGTCTCTGAAGGGAGGGCTCATGCTCTGCTTCAATATGTCACAGTACATGTTGGCATTCATGGTTCCCTCAATGATCTGTAGCTCCCCAGTGCTGGCAGCACTCATGCAGCCCCAGACCATGACACTCCCACCACCATGGTTGACTGTAGGCAAGACACACCTCTTTGTACTCCTCACCTGGTTGCCGCCACACACGCTTGACATCATCTGAACCAAATAAGTTTATCTTGATCTCATCAGACCACAGGACATGGTTCCAGTGATCCATGTCCTTAGTCTGCTTGTCTTCAGCAAACCGTTTGTGAATTTTCTTGTGCATCATTTTTAGAAGAGGCTTCCTTCTGGGATGACAGCCATGCAGACCAATTTGATGCAGTGTGCGGCGTATGGTCTGACCACTGACAGGCTGACCCCCCACCCCTTCAACCTCTGCAGAAATGCTGGCAGCACTCATACATCTATTTCACAAAGACAACCTATGGATATGACGCTGAGCACATGCACTCAACTTCTTTGGTCAACCATGGCGAGGCCTGTTCTGAGTGGATTCTGTCCTGTCAAACCGCTGTATGGTCTTGGCCACTGTACTGCAGCTCAGTTTCAGGGTCTCCGCAATCTTCTTATAGCCTATAGCCCATCTTTATGTAGAGCAACAATTCTTTTTTTCAGATCCTCAGAGAGTTCTTTGCCATGTGATGCCATATTAAACTTCCAGTGACCAGTATGAGAGAGTGAGAGCGATAACACCAAATGTAACACACCTGCTGCCCATTCACACCTGAGACCTTGTAACACTAACAAGTCAAATGACACCGGGGAGGGAAAAATGGCTAATATGGCCCATTTTGGAAATTTTCACTTAGGGGTGTACTCACTTTTGTTGCCAGCGGTTTAGACATTAATGGCTGTGTGTTGAGTTATTTCGAGGGCACAGCACATTTACACTGTTATACAAGCTGTACACTTACTACTTTACATTGTAGCAAAGTGTCATTTCTTCAGTGTTGTCACATGAAAAGATCTAATAAATAATTTACAAAAATGTGAGAGGTGTACTCACTTTTGTGAGATACTGTGTGTGTGTGTATATATATATATATATATATATATATATATATATATATATATACACTATATAATAATAATTTTTTTCATACTGTCACCATAGCAAGTGCAATGTCACTAGGGTGGGTGTCAGTGTAGCCAGCCATTGTCTCCACCATAGCAATGCAATATTACCATAGTGACACTGCACTTGTTCTGATGACAGTATGTTAAAAAAATATATATATATCTTTTGCATATCTTTGTTATATTGCAGCCATTTGCTAAAATCAATTAAGTTCATTTTTTTCCTCATTAATGTACACACAGCACTCCATATTGACAGAAAAACACAGAATTGTTGACGTTTTGCAGATTTATTAAAAAAGAAAAACTGAAATATCTAAGTATTCAGACCCTTTGCTGTGACACTCATATATTTAACTCAGGTGCTGTCCATTTCTTCTGATCTTCCTTGAGATTTTTATATATATATATATATATATATATATATATATATATATATATATATATATATATATATACAGCTGCAATAAAAAGTATGTGAACCCTCTTGGAATGATATGGATTTCTGCACAAATTGGTCATAAAATGTGATCTGATCTTCATCTAAGTCACAAACAATAGACAATCACAGTCTGATTAAACTAATAACACACAAAAAATTAAATGTTACCATGTTTTTATTGAACACACCATGTAAACATTCACAGTGCAGGTGGAAAAAGTATGTGAACCCCCAGACTAATGAGATCTCCAAGAGCTTATTGGAGTGAGGTGTCAGCCAACTGGAGTCCAATCAATGAGATGAGATTGGAGGTGTTGGTTACAGCTGCCCTGCCCTATAAAAAACACACACCAGTTCTGGGTTTGCTTTTCACAAGCAGCATTGCCTGATGTGAATGATGCCTCGCACAAAAGAGCTCACAGAAAACCTACGATTAAGAATTGTTGACTTGCATAAAGCTGGAAAGGGTTATAAAAGTATCTCCAAAAGCCTTGCTGTTCATCAGTCCATGGTAAGACAAATTGTCTATAAATGGAGAAAGTTCAGCACTGCTGCTACTCTCCCTAGGAGTGGGCGTCCTGTAAAGATGACTGCAAGAGCACAGCGCAGACTGCTCAATGAGGTGAAGAAGAATCCTAGAGTGTCGGCTAAAGACTTACAAAATTCTCCTGCATATGCTAATATCCCTGTTAGCGAATCTACGATACGTAAAATACTAAACAAGAATGGATTTCATGGCAGCATACCACAGAGGAAGCCAATGCTGTCCAAAAAAACATTGCTGCACGTTTACAGTTTGCACAAGAGCACCTGGATGTTCCACAGCAGTACTGGTAAAATATTCTGTGGACAGATTAAACCAAAGTTGAGTTGTTTGGAAGAAACACACAACACTATGTGTGGAGAAAAAGAGGCACAGCACACCAACCTCAAAACCTCATCCCAACTGTAAAGTATGGTGGTGGGGGCATCATGGTTTTGGGCTGCTTTGCTGTGTCAGGGCCTGGACGGATTGCTATCATCGAAGGAAAAATGAATTCCCAAGTTTATCAAGACATTTTGCAAGAAAACTTAAGGCCATCTGTCCACCAGCTGAAGCTCAACAGAAGATGGGTGTTGCAACAGAACAACAACAGAATGGCTTAAAAAGAAAAAAATACGCCTTCTGGAGTGGCCCAGTCAGAGTCCTGACCTCAACCCGATTGAGATGCTGTGGCATGACCTCAAGAAAGCGATTCACACCTGAAAGAGTTCTGTAAAAAGGAATGGTCAAGAATTACTCCTGACAGTTGTGCACCTCTGAACTGCAACTACATGAAACGTTTGGTTGAAGTTATTGCTGCCAAAGGAGGTTCAACCAGTTATTAAATCCAAGGGTTCACATACTTTTTCCAACCGTACTGTGAATGTTTACATGGTGTGTTCAATAAAAACATGGTAACATTTAATTCTTTGTGTGTTATTAGTTTAAGCAGATTGTCTATTGTTGTGACTTAGCTGAAGATCAGATCACATTTTATGACCAATTTGTGCAGAAATCCATATCATTCCAAAAGGG
The DNA here is from genome assembly GCF_042186555.1 of Aquarana catesbeiana. Lineage (NCBI taxonomy): Eukaryota > Metazoa > Chordata > Amphibia > Anura > Ranidae > Aquarana > Aquarana catesbeiana. The sequence goes on from NC_133324.1 coordinate 417,730,926, forward strand.
TTCACATACTTTTTATTGCAACTTTATATATACACACTATATTGTCAAAAGTATTGGGACACCTGCCTGATGAGCGCGTTTGGGGTGGAGGAACTTGACTGGCCTGCACAGAGTCCTGACCTCAACCCAATAGAACACCCTTGGGATGAATTAGAGTGGAGACTGCAAGCCAGACCTTCTCATCCACATGAGTGCCAGACCTCACAAATGTGCTTCTGGAAGAATGATCAAACATTCCCATAGACACACTCCTAAACCTTGTGGAAAGCCTTCCCAGAAGAGTTGAAGCTGTTATAGCTGCAAAGGGTGGGTTAACTCAATATTGAACCCTACAGACTAAGAATGGGATGCCATTAAAGTTAATTTACGTGTAAAGGCAGGCAGGCATCCAAATACATTTGGTAATATAGTGTAGTAAATTGATGGCATTCATAAAGCAATGCAGAAACATTTAGCTGTTCTAACTGTATTATAAATCAACTTTAATTAAGATATTCTCAAACTGTATCAGAACAGAAAGACACTGTCACTGTGCTGAAGTATTAAGTCAGTGAACAGTAAGCATTGTAATTAGAGAAAAAGTATACATATATGTGTAAAGTATACAGAGAAATAAGGCTTTTAAAACATTAGCTCAGATTAATAAGATTACTTACATTAAGCTGATCGCTTGCACAAATACCTCTAAAAAAATGAATAAAAAGAGTATAGTTCCCTTTAAAAGAGATGTTGTTCATGCTTAATTACACTATGTTTTTTTAGACTTTTCCTCTCCTTCGGTTATCTGAAGCTTTTCTGTGCTTGTAATATATATTTAGTACAAAATAATCATGCAATATCACATTCCCATATAATGAGCTGAAAGTCATTTTAACATAAACACCCTGTGTTGTATTACAAGTAATTACTGCTATAATCAATATCCTACTTTAATTAGAATACTGGAAGGAAACAAGCAAAATACATAGTTGAATTAATTTGAGCCCGTTCAATAAACCAGAATTTTCCTTGTAAGTATTTTGTTACGTAAATGTGCTCATAGCTGCTGCAAATAAATGCTGAAAAGGGTTATGGCCTGCTTTCAACCTACATAAAAAGTGCTTTCTGCTGGACAGCTTTTAATATCTTACTGGATTCAGGGATTAAGGTTGAAAGACGAATTCTGTGAATCTATTATAGTATGCTAAAGGGAAGTATAGTGTATTTTTAATGAGTACATATTTGGAGGTTTTTTTCTATTATTTAGACAAAGTTTTAATGTGAATTTCATATTTTAAATGCTTGCTGCTCAACAATAATTGCTGTATTAGATGTAGAGATTTGAAGATTAGCCACTAGAGGTAGCAAACATCTTGCAATCTTTTTTTTTTCCCTTCCTAAAGCTATTAGGATTAGACATCACACACAGGTAGTGCATCATTTTCAATAAGTAAGCCAACACATGGGAATATTTATAAAGCAGTGAATGTGATAATTACCAAAAATTGACAAGTGCCTATTTATTGCCTGTAATTTAACACCTGCAATGGGAATCTCATGGCTCTGCATCCGTTATATTCCCCAAAACGAGACAAGACAATATGGCTGGACTTCTCTTTATCTGCTGGTGACACATTTAATGAGGTACCATTTGTTTCTCTTCTGTATATGACCTCCTACTCGTAGCTTGAAACCTTAGGAAAGGTATGTATGACATATGAATACTTACAGCATGCTTACAAGCTGGACCAATATAAGAATAATATCCAAATAAGCAAAGTTTATCTTTAATGAAATATATAACATTTAACACCAAACTTTATTTTTTTTTATTTGACACCATGGATCAGAGATTATTTGGTTGGTTGACACATTTAAATCAAAAACTTCAAAAGTTTCTAGGACATATCTGTTATGTTTAGCTCCTTTCCCCCTGCCACTGCAATTAATGGCAATTACAGACTGTGGAAATATCTTTATTTATTGACAGACCTTTACATTCATATTTGTTTTAAAAATGCTTGCTTGTGTATGTGTGTTATGTAACAACATCCCTGCATCAGTGGGAATTAAGAGGAAACAGTTATTGCTAACTAGTAATGAACACTTGCAAATCGAAATTGCACTGTGACTGTGATGAATGATGATTATGATGAGATTTGGTGGTGAGCTTGGGTAAACCCTAGCAATCCATGACTGACTGATTATAGCAATTAGCAGAAGCATGAGGCAATGTCCTGCACTTAGAAATGATCCCTGCTCTGACTTCATTAGGAAGGTTACTACCAATGTCATTGTAGCACCCCCTTGTGGCAGGTTGTTTAGCCAGTTCCTCCACCAGTGCATACAATAAAATTTGCAGCAAGGAATGCTGGCTACCTCTGCCATTGCTCTTGATCACTCTTTTTGGCCTAGGGCCTTATTAGGAAACTTACACATACTTTTCACAACACAGTTTTTCAGGGCCCCCCTATCCAGTGGTTAAAGGCCAAGACCTTTGGGGGCTGTTCCAAGCACCCTGCTCAAATAACACAAGGGTCTCAGGCTACAACGTATGTTGTCCAGATGAGGAACTAGTCACCACTGCCAAACTGGCCAGCCCTCCTTCTCCTGGCCAATACCAAGTTACTAATTAAGCTAGTCCCTGTGCTTACACTCTAGGTATAAAGGTATAAACTTACTCTTAGTCCCATAGTAATAAAGAAATTCAGTCCACATCCTTCTTTAACTCTTCTCTACTATGCCGACATTTTTTTTAAAAAGGGCATAGCTAACATGGTTTCATAGTACATGGATGGCCAAATCCAGATTTTTGACCCCCTTAAGGGAATTGCTTTAGTAACAACGTCCACCTATTCTAATGGATCCCACTGAAGAGAATGATCCAGCTTTCCCGAATGAGAAGCTAAAAGTTCAGATTCCTCACATTGTCTCAGTTAGATGCCCTTCTCTCCCCATCAGCAACTCCTCCCAGGGTTCCTCCCAGCTTACTATTTATACTACTGAGTAAACATCCCAGAGTGACAGGCTTGTTGCCTAGAACTCCCTGGGTGGAACTTACCCAAAAGAGACAATCCATCACCATTTACAGAAATATGGAGAAATCTACAAAAAAAAATAAAGACATCTAGTGGCACCATTAATTATTGCACTTTAGCCCACACTAGGAAAACAAAAGGGGGCCTTATGTTCTACACCTTTGCCTTGGCCCACTGTCAGGCTAGCTAATAGTGGAAAATGGGTCCCCCCTCCAAAGGCACATAACCATCCTAGGGGAAACATGCAAACATATAGGCAATCAAATACCGTTTTGTTTGTATTGAATAGTAAGTGCTACAGAAAAACGTATGCACATTCTTGTAAATTGACAGCTTGAACAATAAAAAAGAGTTTATGAAAAACATAACATAGACTCACATTAATTATAACAAAACATGGCACAACCTAAATACAAAAATAAGGGTCAGGATACCACACTGACTTCCGAGTCTCAGGGTGCTTTCTGATCACTGACAACACTGTGTCCTCTGTCTGAGGACAAACCAGTCGGACTTGATTCTTAATTATTTGCTAATCATAGCAGAATTCACAGAAACACCACTTGGATTCCTTGTAAGTGAACTGGCAGTTTGATGTTAACTGACTGCTGCAGAATGGGTCTCCACATTGGCCATTTTGGCCTATTCTGAGGCATTGGGGAGGTAACCCAATCCTGTGTCAGATTCCTCTCATGCAAGAGGTCCCTCATGGACATCCCAACCCTTGATGATGGAAGCAAGACCTCTGAGAGGCAAAGGAACCCTGTACCGACAACTATGGATATCCATGGAACTCCAACCACAGACTCTGACACTGCTTCTTGCTGAAGTACCCCACCAATAACTTCTTAACATTTCAGGCCATCTGTAAATCTCTGGATTCTCATTATTCCAGGTAACATCTGGAACAAGAAAATACAGCAGCAGTGCACCCATGAGGTGACTTTAAATGAAACTGGGAGGCAATCCAAAAACACAGGCAACAACAACCAGTCTCCTTACTTACTCCCAAGATATAAGCTTACCATTAGTCCCACAGGAATAACAAAACTCCATTCACATCCACCTTTAATTGTTCTTTACTGTGCAAATACTTGATTATCAACAGTCAATAGATAGTATGTTTCCATTAGACGTGGCTGGAAGAACTTTTCAAAAAGAGTAATCCACAACCATCCACATAAATATGGGAACATCTACAGCATTAAATATTACACTTTAGCCTAAATTAAGAAAGTACAGGGCCTTACAACATTAAACCTCTTAATTGGGAAATAACATGTCAACAAAATGGAGGATGGGAAGGTATAGGAAGGTATAGGAACCAATATAGGGAACTCACCAATAATTGAAAATAGTACAAATGATTTTATACAAACTGTCAACAAATTTGCAGAAAGTCGGTTAGTGCTGTCTGGGCCTAAACTCCATTCTTGCACTTTACTCACACATATAATTTCATTACAGTAGAAATATGGCCTCCCATCAAAAACATAACTGTGCTACAGCACTTAAAGCCTATGTTTAGAATATGTCCCTCGTGCTGCTGTCTTCTCTGTTATCTAAAATCCCCCTCCATCAATCCTGCCCCCCCCACCCCCACCATTGTAATCTTCAAATTCGGTGGGGAGTAATAGAACTGATGGAGCAGCAACAAGCGCTCTTCAAAAGTGCCCAAGTATGATTGCCTTTAAGTATAAGTACACCTCTACTTACAGTTTTCACTTTGCCCCCTACAAAGTCCAACAAATACCTGTTTTGCATACCAGTAAGGTCCATCTAATGCAGCTTCTTGTGATAGTGTGGCACTGATGTTGTGGCAATTCAGCGCAGAGTTGTCACTCTCCTGAAAGCTTTGCCTGCTGGCACCACAGTTGTTGTCTTCACAGCACTGTCTCTCTTATTAAAACCCTCCCAGTGTGGGCTGCAGTGTCTGGGAGTGGGAGTGTCTGAGACAAATAAAGGAGGATTTGGCTCAGTCAGGGAAAGTAAAGGCAGCTTCACATTGAGTCGCGGGTCTTTGACTACAGCTCAGTGTACCCACAGTTTTGGTACGGGTTAGCCATGCTTTGCCATAAACTTCTGTTATGCCCTTCAGTAAAACCATAGGTACATTGCGCTGCACCCCCACTGCGGCCAAAGCACAGCTAGGCACTGTGCAGCCACTTAAAGGATTTTTTTGTGCATCACAACTAGTAATGGGATTTGGTCCTTGTTTAGACTGCCATATAGGAGCCTTTAGTTGTACTTTAAGAATAATATCAGTGTTAAATTAGTCAAATGTTTTTCTTGTGTCCAAAGTAACAATGGGAAAATGATATTGCTAGGCCCATATGAGGTCATTATGTTTTTACTTTTGGCATTTGGCATCATGATTGACCTAGAGTAGATCTAAATTTTGGGACTTTTTAAATAAAGGACTTGTCACAAACTATATTTTTGAGTAGGTGTACTATGTACCTGAGAAAAAGAAGAAATGACTGCACACCCAAAGGTTCCAAAGCAAAATGCCTTTATTTGAAAATGACCAGGATACACCAAGGACACCAGGTATTAGTCACATAGATGGGTTTCACACATCTGAACTGTGCTTAATCATTACAAAGACTATACTGAATGCTGAAGCTTTTATAGGACCGCCCTGACATCATGAGGTGCTCATTAAGCAGTCAAAATAAGGAACAGCTACACAACATGACTGATAAATACATATGTTACAAAAACACTTTATCCTCCAAAATAACAACTGTGTAAAAAAAGTGTACAAAAACATTATTGTATATATATATGTAAACACACTAATAAGAAAAAATTAACATAAATACACACTAAACATATACATGAATAACGTGAAATTTGTATGTTGTTGTTACTACTAAATGGTGCATGAATAATAGAAAAATAGGGGTGCACTATAATTGTTCTCCCATATTGAATTTAGACACTCATTAAAGTGCGTGTATGGATGAAGGTATTCAAACACCAAAAATGGGAAGAACATATAAGAACAAAAGAAAACAAAACAAAATAGAATAAGAAAGGGAGGGAGAGACAGACCCTTTATGTGAAAAGACTGCCACGAAAAAAGTGGGCACAATAAAAGGTGCCCAAATATAAGCATGGACTATATAATAAAAAGAAAATATACAAAAAATGTATGTGGGTGAATGTGTGTAATATAAAAATACATGTATAAATGTAACAATAAATAAAATGAAAAAGAAAAGTGAATAAAAAATTATTCAATTAATATTAAAATTCTATACTTTTCTCAAACCAATAAGTCAACATAAACATAGAAACACAAGCTGGTATCTCAAAAAGCGTATCAATGTGTCCACCGTGGCATGCCACATATGATATACATTCACCAATATGAGCAGCCTAAGTGGACACACAAAGACATGTACAGTAAACTTGTAACCTTTTCTAATGCCAAGAAAGGCACATGTGAATCACATGTGCCTATTGCCTAAAATAAAATGAAAGGGTAGAATGTATGCGTAAAAATGTCCATAGATGGACAGATCAAAAGGCCAAAATGTCAATGCCTAAATGTCTGTATAGATAAATATAAACATAATGTGACATCCAAATAAAGGCATGGAAAGATACAGCCATAATCAATTCGCAAATTCCTGAAAAGAAAACACCAGGCACACCAACGTCTTAGAGGCGGTAAATCTATGGTGAACATGCCAAAACACATGTATACCTCATAAGGACCCCTTCATAGAGAGCTACATCCATAAAGGGAGTAAGAGAAAAATAAAATACATGTGCATATATAGTGCATGTATTATGGAAGTGAGAAAAAAAACTGCCTATGCGCAGTAGGGCAATCCAGCCGTTTACCTAACCTATTGTCATGTGACATAATCTAAGATTCAGAGTGCGCAGGCGCTTTGGAATCCTTTGTTTGCTTTCACTCCGCCCTGGGCTTCCCTTACGTACGATCCGACGCCGCATCACGTGATCGAAGCTGTGATGCAGGGCAGGCATGCGCCCTTGTGTCTAACCTCCTGCGCTCCACACGAACGCGGATATCCGGTTCCAACGGAACCCAGAGCGAGGCTCTTTTTTCATTTATTGTTATTATTTAAGGCAGGTGACGCGATGCTCCGCCCGTGCCCCTGGAAGACGCAATCCTTTTGCGAAATGCAGCGTAGGGCTGAGCGGTGTCATCACGTCACCTTCCTCCATCGTTGTACTCCAGCAGGACGGGCGGCCTGTGAACATCCGGCCAGTGTCACAGACTGCCTTTCATCAGAGGATAATTGCTTTTTACATGTGAGTGTTTACTATGTTTTTTTTAATAAATATCAGTTGATTTTACACTATGGGAGCCTTCTTCTGTTTCCCTATATGATGTCCACACTCCATTGAGGGCTGAGTTTTGCCTTTCCCTGTGGTTCCATCCGCAATACAGCCTTTTCAGCATTACAGTTTCAGAGGTTCCAATCTGGTCATCATTCTGGTTCCCGAGCTGTCCGAAGCAGCAGGACTACAATGCCCATTTAGACCCTCTGTAACGGGGGGTCATGGGGTTCCGGTAAGCGGCCAGGCACTTCATTTATGGTGGTGGACCCACACATCTGGGATTTCATTTAAATTGGACTTTTTTTGCACTTTTTTTGCATTACCACAGCACTTGTAGGGTGTTTTTTTGCATATGGACTTTCCTTCCTTTTTTTACCCTTTTTTTATATTTTCTCCAAAATAAGATATTATTTCTTTTTTTATATACTGCAATCCCTCACGGTTTTATGTATGAATTTGATTTGTTATTGAATATATTCCTTTAAGGGGAAGTGGGATCAAACTCCCAACCTAGTATTCAGTTTGTCACACTTATCATATGTTTATATTTTTATATATAGGCTGAGTACTTCTCTTCAGTCATACACATGTTAGTTTTTGCTTTGAGCGCGAGTCAATTTTTTTTTTCTCACTTAATTTCTGTGTGTTTGTGTCACATATAGGACTCTGCAGCATAGATGGTTTACATTATTTATTTTTGATGCGCAGTTATTTATTTATTCTTTCTTGAGCTTGTATTATGGAACCTGAGAGAGTGGGGTGTAAAAGAGGGGGCGATGATGGGGGAAGCATTACCGGATCTGTTCATAAAAATGACTAACGTCCCATTCAAATTTTAAACCTTGGGGTATCTGAGTCTGTAAATGGAAGATCCAGAATACTTCCCTCCGACATAAAGTACGAAAAACATCACCCCCTCTTTTGGAGGCCCTGACTCTCTCTATCACCTGAACTTTCATTGCTGTTGTATACCCATTTTGGTAGGCATTAAAATGCCTAGCCACGTTGGTGGAAAGATTTTTCTCCTCACTGTGGATGTGTTCCTGGAAGCAGTCACGGAGCCGTCTCGTTGTTCTTTCAACATATTGTGCTTTGCAAATAGCACATGTAATTAAATATACCAAATAACTGGCATTGCAATTAAAGAAAGAACAATTATCAAAAACCCTCTGACTCACAGAAGAACAAAATGTATCACCACCGTGAACATGTCTACAACAAGAGCATCCATTAGAGCCACATCTGTAGTTCCCTTTATAAAAAAGCCAAGTGACTGATTGAGGAAGTTTATTTTGGAAGAAGCTGGGAGACAAGGAATGACCCAGAGTAGGAGCCCTCTGGGAGAAAAGGGGAAAAACGGGGGTCGCAGACACCGGCAACGCAGGAATGGTCAGAACAACAATCAAAACACAGGAGGACACGCTGTGGGCGTGTTATATTTATCTATACAGACATTTAGGCATTGACATTTTGGCCTTTTGATCTGTCCATCTATGGACATTTTTACGCATACATTCCACCCTTTCATTTCATTTTAGGCAATAGGCACATGTGATTCACATGTGCTTTTTGTCAGAAACCATGAACCAGACCGAGACAGAAGTACAGTAAAATCACACTTGTTTATTAATAAAAATAAAAAAAGGTAAATAGAGTAAGCGTAGTCAAAGCATAGCCAGAGTCCAGTAACCGGATTGGGTAGTCAGCCAAGCCAGAGTTCAGTAACCAGATCAGGTAATCAGCCAAACCAGTGTTCAGTAACCAGATCGGGTAATCAGCCAGGCCAGAAGTCAGGGATCCAAGTAGAGGAAGAGCAAGCAGGATAAGGAGCCAGAAGGGATGTCAGCATAGCCAGTCTTTAAACAGGAACGCAGGAGATGGTTTCTTGTGATGTGACCAAGGCGAAGACAGGAATGAAGCGAGCTGGAGATCTTTAAGTAGGCGGGACTGACGAGCAGATCCACAACAGCTGGCTAACTGTGGAGAGAGATGAGAGCTGGCAATTAGCCGACAGCTGAGAGGCCAGCTCAGAGAAGAAAGGGCTGAGCCAGCCCTGACACCTTTCTTGGCATTAGAAAAAGTTACAAGTTTACAGTAGGAGCCCTCTGGGAGAAATACGGGAAAAATGGGGTCGCAGACACTGGCAACGCAGGAAAGGTCGGAACAACCACCAAAACACAGGAGGACACGCCATGGGTGGAAAAGGAGATAGGGGACCTGAGGAACACAGGAGATATCCATGGATTAGGCAAACAAACCCAAAGAGTATAAATGAGCTGGTGTCCCTTGTTAAGTGACATACTGCTACCAAATGCTTTATCCAAGATCTTTCCTCTGAGCCCCGTAAACAGGCAAACCTCAACCTTGGGTAAGATTGTTGCTTTATTTCCATAGGGTAAACAAGTATTGAGATTTCCATGGGTGTCAGATATGAACCTATATAAACTGAAAATTTTTAGTGCACTTCAATTTCTCTGGGATTGCACAGTTGTTGCATCCCCTCTATTAGGGTGCCCAGTACAAAATATGCACACACACAATGCTGATCAGTGTCATACCAAGTTCTCATATCCTTTACACCAAGGTTATTTGGAAACAATGTAGCCCACTATGTTCATATTAGCAGCATCCTGCGATCAGACAGTTTGGGGTTGATTTACTAAGAAAAGGGGGAAGCAATGGTCGCTCTACATCTAATTACTCCCAATTTGAGACCTCAACTAGGCGAACAGGTGAATGGAAAAGAGTGCAAATATAGACGAACATGCGTTAATAAATGTGAAATTGGCATAGTCATGGTTCCACAAGTGGTGATTGCAAACAAGTTTACTATATGGAACTGCACTGCAGCCATGATCATGTGTGTACATGTATGATAATAAAACATTCTTATGTGGGATTTGCTCTACCTGGTGTGTAGCTATTTATTTATATAATAATTATTGTTCCTAGTTTGTTTTCTTCTTTTGCTAACAAATGCAGTTCTGAATGAGTATTATAGAATAATGTCTATTCTGTAAGGTTACATGTATCGAACATTTACAGTTACATATCTATTATATGTAAAAACAAAACATTACATGTTAAATTAATTTTTTATGAGACTATAAAGTTCTAATTATCTATGTTCATTCTTTAATCATACTACACTATTATGCAGTTTTAAGTGTACTAAGCACAATGGCTTAGTGGTCTGCACTGATGTCCAAAAAGCACTTTAGGGCATGAGTTCAAATCCCAATCAACCTGCCTAAGGTAGCTGTGGTGATTTTTCCAGCGCATATGCAGAAAAAAAATATAAACTAACACCCTGCATGTTTGATTTTCACACTATAATATTTTTGAAAAAATTACATATTATTGCATGCATTTGAGGAATTAATATCATGGAAGTAACCGTGCTGATGTGGCATTGGCAATTAGATGTTCACCTATTTTGATCATATCCTGCTGATTATAATGTAAGCTTCAAGGAGGTGATACCATGTTGAGAATTTGAACCTATGGTCTGAGTTCTAGGTAGAAGTGCAGACCACTATACCACTGTGCTGAGCACAATTATACCTGGAATATACATTAGTACTATGATTAACAAATTTACATATTGTAGAAATAGAACTCAATATTCTTATAAAATACAAATTCAACATTCAAAAATATTTCAAAATAAAGAGGGCGCTAATTGTCTACAATAATCCTTAAACAATTTGTGCTTACATCCATGTGTAAATTGTAACCTCAAAACACACTACAAATATCATGAAACTGCAATATAATGCAATAAATTGTGAATCAATATCCCATTCATGAAAAAAATACTTATAACCTCCAAAAAAATTGCAAATGTCACATATCTGCAATATTGAGCAATAGATTTATGAATCAATGTCCCATTAGTGAAAAAAACATGTGATACAAAAAAAGGAAAAAAAGAAAAAAGAAAAAAAGAAAAAAAAAAGGAACAAAAGAAAAGTCCTCTTTAGACTTTTCCAACACCAGAATCTGTGTATTTGCACTTATTCAACTTCATCCCATCCACCGTACTGTTTGGTGAAGTGATAAAATACAACTACAAAAAAGAAGGTGCTCCACCACCAGTTATGCTACTAATGCACTCACCAGAGCCCTGAGGCTCACTGGACCAACACACATTTGTTATATAGCCAAGATAACCAGCATGGAACTCCAAATCAGCATTTCTCCATCCCACAGGTATGTTCTCTCCTCAACGGATATGCAAAAATCACCCAAAAAGCAAATGACAGGGTAATCGTGCAACAAAGTTTTTTTAAAAGAACCCCCTTTAAAAACACTTCACACAATTAATGTGCTTACACATCAGAGTGCCCAGACCGGCACCAGCTCAATCAGCATATCTGTAAATCAGTTCAAATGCCACCGCCAGATATTTCAGAAAAAGGCACCGTCTGTCTTACCAAACCCAGGCGTGTTTCACTAAATGAACGGATGTGACATCAGCTGCGGTCCACGGGTATAGCAGCAGCGATCTGACCTCTATGCATTTCGCTGTGATAGCGGACTTCCTGATGACGCTATCACAGCGAAATGCATAGAGGTCGGATCACAACTGATATAACCGTGGACCGCAGGTGAGGAGTGTATGTCCACCTTTAGGCTATCCTCGAAAACCGATCTCGTCAGAGAGGTCTATCTTGCCTCTGACTAGCAAATTGTACTTTTATTTTTGCCATCAGCTCATCCTTAGCCAGTATTACCTTTTGTATCATTTGACCCTTATAAGTTGTAAGTTATAACAAGCACGGCCTTCTGTTCCCTCTTTTGCTGAATTTTATTGTAACTGTACTGTCTCCCTCCATTTTGTAAAGCACTGAGCAAACTGTTGGCGCTATAGAAATCCTGCACAGTAATATTAATAATACCGCCGCTCCTTGTGTAAGGGGCTGCCAGGTGGAAAAAGCAGTCCTCATGTTGTGATTACTCACACTGCTCATAGACTTATTTCTGGTGCATTCGGCTCTCCAAGTTCTTTCAGGTTTCTGACCCATACTTTCCAACAAGTCCATACTGCACAGTTGCCCAAAGTTCTCCCTGTGCTGCACACCTCTGTCCCAATCACTATTGCATGGTCTCCAAAGATACACTGTCTTAGGAAGGAAGAACAACACAATCACCCTTTCCTTGTGTAGCTCTCCTAAAGTAAAGTGTATACGTTAACGTTGAGCTTTATCTTTCTGTTATGTTACATAAAAGTGCCACAAAATGATTTTATATAGCATACTTTGTTGATTATATTTTGTAGTAAAAATATAAATCCTGTGCCCTGCACCCTGCTGTTTTACATCCACTCCCCTTGTTCCTGTACCCAGCCCTGATTCCCCCCTTCCTTGTATCTCTGGTATTCCTTCTTGCCCATGCTCCTCATCATATATATATATATATATATATATATATATATATATACACATATACACAGTATATTGTACATATTGTATATATTTAGCTTGTTTAGCTTCCTGTTAGTGAAGCATTTTTGGTTATATAGTTGTAATTCACTAGTATCTTCAAGTTTGCTTGTTTCCTGTTTGGTGTGTGGATGCCTTTTGTTTAATTATCAATACATTTATTTCACTATACAGTATATAGTCTGGTCTCAGTTTCCAGGTGTAGCCAAGCGGATCTAGCCATCTTTGCTGCAGATCCCTGACATGAGCATTAAATAAGAGAATAAAGAGATTGTGTCTATGATTGTAACACAGATTCCCCATATATATGTATGGGTATATCGCTATATTATAATAAAGCACACTTTTAATGTGATGTAAGACGATGGCACAACAACGTTTATTTTGTAATTGCATTTAGTTAAAATGAATTAGCCCTAGCAACTCTCTATACACCTTTATACATTTCAGTTCTGATTTATGTGTTGTGCATTTGGTCCAAAAAAATACTTTAAATAGACGCACAATGAGAAAACATTACAAAAACCGTGTGTATACTGAAAAGTCGGTGCATTTGCACATGTTCCTTTTTCATAAATATTTGTCATTTTCCTACCATATGAATTCTCTGCTCAAAACTGTTTCATGGATGGAAAACATTAAAATTGCATACAAACATTTATGTAACAAAAGGAGCAATAGAAATCAGCACACATCTCTATGCTATCTATTAGCATTAGAATGTAGAAAGTGATGGTTATTTAAAAAAATAATATTATTATTCCTGGAGGGGTAATATATTTCTGGCTCTGAATGGAAATTTGTTAAATGAAAATGATGACAAGGATTCCCTGTTGCTCTGTTCTAACAAAGGTATAGAACTTTGATGTATTTCAAGTGTGCTGTCTTCTCAATAATAAAAAGAGGCACCTCAAGGGCAGTTAGTCCTTGATTTCTTTTCTTAAGAGACTGAGATTAAGTGTTAAAACATTTCTCACTGTTTGGTACTATCAGTAGAGACAAAAAAAATCTAGGCAAAGACATCCAAAAATAAGACATCAGAATAGACATGTCATAGTATACTGTATATAAATATCTTTTTGTGAGACTTTTTGTAAGTCATTTTAATGGTAAGTACATATCAGTACAAGATCTTTTGTTGGTGTGGGGTCACTGTATATGGCTTAAAAGGTTACATTGATTTTGACCGCAGAAGGAAATTCATGAAAAAGAAGATACCTGTGCGAGATTCCGGTGGTAATATCTTTCAGCACAAGTAGGATTGGTTTTCAATGCAAAGGGTCCTAGCACAAGAGGGGTAAGTATGCAAACAGGGAGTTATTTTTATATTGGGAGGTTAGTGTTAGGGTTAGACTTACTGGGTTAGTTGCAGAGCAAGGTTTAGAGCAAGTTAATGTGAGGTTTAGAGTTACAGGATGGTTTAGTGTTAAGGATAGGGTAAATGCTAGGATTAAAGATACAGAGAGAGTAAGTGTTAGGTCTAGAGGTATAATAGGTTTAGTGTTTGGGATAGAGTTACCTGTAGGGTCAGTGTTAGGGCTATGGTTGCAAGGAGGTTAAATGTCAGAGTTAGACGTAAAGGGAGTTTTAGTAATAGGGAGAGATTAACAAGGAGATTAACTGTTAGGCCTAGAGGTACAGACATGTTTAGTGTTAGGGCAGGAAGGCTAGAGCTACAGAGAGTAAGTTTTAAGGGTAGAGATGGAAGGGTAATTGTTAAGGCTAAATATAGAGAGAGGATTTGTGTTGGTGCTAAAGTTTTAGGGAAGATGACTGTTTGGGCTAGATTTAAATGGAGGCTAAGTGTTAGGGATAGAGTTACAGGAGGGGTAAGCATTAAGACTAATCCTGAATGTAGATGTCAAAAAAAGTAGTAACTTGAATTACTCTGGCCATGAAATGGGTTGTAAACTGGTATTTTCCAGAAAGGTCGTAAACACACATAACAAACAGCCATAATCAAGCAAATATTTTGTACAATTCAGGCTGACATGCACAGCAGAAGTACATGTGAAACCAGTCACTTGGATTGCTAGCATGGGAAGGTAAGTATTTATAGCAGTGGAGATGGGCTTCAAAAAGAAAAAGACATGTGGTTAGTTGTTAACAAAGAGTAAAAGCCAGCATATTAAATTTTTACTAGCTGTTCCATTTTCCAGCTGTGAAGTATTTTTGTAATGCATTGCTTCTATATATGTTCAGTGGCTTGCTATTTACGATGCAGCATAATATCAGTGTAATAATTGTTCTCCATCTGCTGTATAACAAAGCACATGGTGACATTTCAGAATAACTCCTATACAACATGGAAGGACAAAAGTCTCCTAGCTATAAGCATGTACATCATAAGCTGAAAGTTCAGCAAGTCACTTATTGGTTCAAGAGACTCTTTGCAAAATTGAAAAAGAAGGGGTAAATTACTTTGTGGTTGAAAATCAGTCTGTTTAACTGATCAAAATGCTGTCAAGAGATTGTACCATTAGTTTCAAGGATGACTGTAGAGGATGAGCTTAATGTCTTGAAGTAGCCAAGATAAATGACTCTCAAATCAATAAGCTGGATTCTAAACTTTCTGTATTGCAGGGTTTTATAGCTTTTGTTTGCATTGTAAGGACATTTCCTGAAAGTATTTGAGAGCAATATTCCAAAACACAGTATCAATTATGCTCCGGGAACTTTCGCTGAACTTTTATCCTTTTGATCGTTCTTGTGGGGTTTGAAATAAAACTTTTTTCTCAGCATTGTACAAACTGTAATGGTCACAGCTGTATTTTTGTGCTTAGTTTAGCTAACAAGTCTGAAATAAAATGTTTGTGAAAGGACTATATTTTTAAACTCTACAACATTTCCAAGAACACATATATCAACTACATACAGGATATAAGTTCTTTTCCTGTTAAAGTGTGCTGTAAAATATACACAACCAAACTTCTAGTAGGAATATTTATTTTGCCATATTTTGTGATTTGTAGTAAGCATTTCATTGTGGGTATTTACTGGTGGTAGATCTCTTTCATTTAAAGTTTGAATAGCAAGCAATAAATGTTGTGGAATGCTGTTTGAATAAATTAAACATAACTGCATGACATAAAGAATCAGGGTTTAAAGAGAACCTTGAACCTCCTCCATTACATAAATATCCACAACAGTTACAGTATACCTTATTAGTCAAAAAAATGTAGGTACTGTGTCTGTCAGCTGTGTCCTCCACCCTAGTACTTCTACTGAAGACCCTTTAGTAGAGCCCTGTTATTTTACAACACCATATTGTCTTTTACATTATTGACAGCTGTCTTCCTTTGTCTCTGACCTACCAATAACACAGGTGGTAGATATTCTGCATCTGCCGTGCTGTGCTGTGTTCTATATATTACTGCAAGAATATGTACACCACCAGTGCGAAGGATGGTCAGGGAAAGAAGAATTAGGGGTATTTGCACTTTTGTAATCATATTTGAGAAAACTCCACTATATTTTTATGATGTTTTGTTATTCATGAAGCATGCTTAAAAAAATGTAAAAATATATTTCTTACCTTTTAGATATTTCTGAGGAGAAGGTGTCACGGCTGACTGCAAGAATTTCTAGCTAGTTCAGTTTGATCTGTGACAATAGAAAGGCTGGGAATTGGCTTACTCCAGTTCTCCTTAACATACAATGAAAAAAACACAGTCTGTCCTACTCCTAACAAAGAGTTGAAGGTTTAGAAACGATTTAACACTTTGTTAGGACAATGTTCAAAGCTAGTACAACTGAGATATTAACCTGCATAGTACAGGTGGGGTTAATTATGGTAAACAAATATTCAGCCCCTTTATAACAATTATGCTATGTGAATGAGGACATGAAACAAACACAATATAGGTGTTATCCTAATTTTTCAGAAAAGTGGAAATACACTTATAGCTAGGTGCTGCTGGCTATGTGATCTCCTGTCCCCTGCCATGTGTTGCCTGACTGAGAGGAATATTCGGGCTTCCTCACCTCCTTTGTTGTAGTGCTTTGATGGCTGTCTGCAGAGTGGGGTGTAGAGCATCTCTGTTTGTGCTTGATCCTTTGCTTGCCCCCTACTGGTATACTTGTAAGAGTGGCTCTGTGTAAATCAAGCAGATGTGAGAGCTGAAGCTATCGGGTTCTATCGGGGTCTGTGCCCTACACCTGTGTCCTATAGAGAGAAAGAGTTGCTGCAACCTGTGCAGACCACAGCCAAGAGGTAGCCACTGCAGGTCTCCTGGAGCAGTGCAGACCCATTGCTAAGGTGTCTGCCAGCATGCCAGGAGCCAAAGGACTGAGACACGAAGAGTGCACCTGCTGTACTGAAACCCAAATCTGGAGGGACCCATTGCTGAGATCCTACAGTCAGAGAGATGCAGAGAGGGACCACTCACGAGAACTGGGACTTCTTAAACACCTGACAGCCCAGTGCAATAGAGTTCCATGCCAGGAGTGGTAAACCAAACTACACATCCTAAACTCCTGCCACACACAGTTAACACTATAGAGAATGCTCTTACCTAGCAGCTTATGTGTCACTCATCCCCCACACTTTTAAAGAGTCAGTGCACCACCTACAGAAGGGCTGCTCTGAAAGCTGGCTGCTATTAACTAATTAAGCATGTTGTACTTTAGTCAACTTCCAGGGTAACCCTTATTAGGCACACATGAATACACCCATTAATGGGCTGTACGTGTAGGGCACGCCTAAGATCAATTATTGTGCTAGCTGATTCTGACTCTGCTATTTTTTTTTTTTTTTTTGCTACATCAGGTAAAGCTTTAGTTTACAGAGCCACAGTTCAGTTGAATTACCCTGTTGAAAGCCAGTGTTCAGCTTATCTAGTTTGTTTCAGCTTTGAAGGTGTTCTTTAGTTGTTGTTTGCCAATTCATAAACTGTTTAACTGCCTTAATGTAATACATTTAACAAATCTACCATTTGTTTGTTGGTGGCTTACTTTCTGTGTGCTGACATAGAGTGCAGGTATATGAATGTTTAAGTCAAACAGGTGTGAGCTGGTCTCACTACAACCAGGAGTGTCAGTGGGGATCAAGCAGTTTGCTGAGTTGTGGTAGAACAGAGAACCCATGATCACTGGTGGCTCCTGTGGGGGGTAAGTGCTAGCCACTTTAAAGTGGAAGTAAACTTCCATCTATTGCTTTTACCTATAGGTAGTGTAAATATTTACAGTGCACGTTTAGAAAATATTTACTGTACATGCAGCCAGTAACATCACTGACGCATGCGCTCTGAAGGAACAGCCACACGTGCCGTTCCTTTAGAGCCCTGTGCCGTGAACGGCGGCTCCCGCACACATGCACTGGAGTGATGTCATTGCGGCTCTGGCCAGTCACAGAGCCGGAGTCTGTGAACTCAGAAGCAAGACAGGTGAAGATGAGAGAGCCTGCAGCACTAACATCTCGGCACTGGAAGAGCTTTGTTTTAAGGTAAGCTTAACATATTGTGCTAGTATGCGATGCATACTAGCACAGTATGGCATTACTTTGCAGGTACAAAATAAAAA
This sequence comes from Aquarana catesbeiana, assembly GCF_042186555.1. Classification (NCBI taxonomy): domain Eukaryota; kingdom Metazoa; phylum Chordata; class Amphibia; order Anura; family Ranidae; genus Aquarana; species Aquarana catesbeiana. Next base: position 417,749,227 of record NC_133324.1, read on the forward strand.
ATTGTCAAGCGGTTTACAAGCGCTTTAAGATAAATGCATATGTTTTCTAAATGCTGCTATTTTACAGAGATACATGCAACTATTTTGAAGAAGGGGATTGATATCTACCATTACATGAGTTTGTTCAATTTTTGGGTACAAAATCATGTAATTATCTTTAGTCTAAATAATGTATTTATAAATAATATTGTCTTGTGTTGTCCAACCAGGAGTTGTAAAATGGACATGCATGGCAAAGAGATGTCTGCAATTGAAGCAAATCTTATTTCTTAATGGGAAAACGGATCAATTCCTTAGGATATGTGAGCTTTGCACAAAGAGAGGAATGTATGTGTTTTTATATCTAACTAAAAAATAACTACTAGTTTTTTAAAAAGGTAAACTTAAGCCTCGTACACACGATCGGATTTTCCGCAGTCAAAACCTCTGTACTTTTGTCCGAAGGCGTGTGCCTGGATTTTGTCTAGCATACAAACGGCAAGGAATTGTCGGCCAATGAACACAAACGTACTGACGTAACACATGGTTTTTCAGCTCTTTAGCACCACCCTTTGGGCTCCTTCTGCTAATTTTGTGTTAGTAGAAGTTTGGTGAGTGTTGATTTGGGCTTTTCATTTCACGCTTTTCATTTAGCGCTTTTCATTTCGCTCTTTTCATTTTGCGCTTTTCAGTTTGTTTCTGAACAGCCGTTCATCAACCAGACAAGTTGCGGAATCGGAGGAGATAACGTGTTATTAATTATTGGCCTTGGAGTTATTGCTTTGACCCAAGTCCAGGAACAGGAACAGGAGGAAAAGGAGTTCTTGGACCAAAAATTTGTTGCTTTATTAATCGTGACCAATTATGTCATATGCTTTTGCTGCGGGAGCTCCAGGAGAATAATCCATATGTTTTTCGGAATTATCTCCGGATGACGGACCCCTGCTTTCACCAACTCTTGGCATTGCTGACCCCCTATATTAAGAAGCAGGACACATGCATGAGGCTTTTATTTTATTTTTTAGTTGAACAATGATTTGATTTGTTATATTTTCTATATTTTCGGATGCATAAAATGCACTTTTTGGTTAAGTTCTACTGGCAGATAGCATGTCTAATTTTATTTGTTTTCTTTTTTTAATGCACAATAAAAAAATGTGGAGAATAATACTTGGCTATGTGTTTTACTTCAAATGACAGAATGGGAGTAGGCAGTTACATTTTAAAAAATACAATGTAAAATTAACAAGGGACACGAACATAGTTGTATCATTGATCTTAAAAACTACGGGATAATGGTGCTGTGGTAATTTGCCCCCCAAAAAATTTTTAAAAAGCATAATAATATTATTCTTGATATCACTAGAAAAAAAAGCCTTTGAAAATTAGTTTGCAATAACTTCATCAGTATCACCAGCAAAGCAGCTTCATTGTTATCCCATTAAAGAAGAAAAGAATGTAGACTGCATTTTGAGATTTCATAATTTGCCACGTCACAAATGTTAATTCTCCATTACGAACGCTAGTTTACAAGACCGACCACTTCTGGCTCGTCCTTGCTTCCGAGCATGAGTGTTTGTACTTTGGACGTTTGTCCGATGGACTTGTGCACACATGCTCGGAAAATCCGACAACAGACATTTGTCCGTGGAAAATTTTAAAACCTGCTACCTAACATTTGTCCACAGAAAATCTGACAACAATTGTCCGATGGAGCATACAAATGCTCGGATTTTCCGCCAACAGCCTGTCATCACACATTTCCTGTCGGAAAATCCGATCGTGTGTACGAGGCTTAAGCCTATGCTAATGAAAATACTTGTTTCAATAGATTAGATTTTTTTCTTTGCTAAGAAGACATGTGTAAGCAGCTTCCTAGTTACAAGAGCAATGACCACTTTCTGTGAAAAATTTGTCACCAACAGAATCAGGCTCATAATTATAACCCTTGTACTCGGAGTCCTATACAGGTATCTACGGCAGTTGTGTAAACATTTCCAACTGATTTATCACTCTTCGCGCCACTGAGATTCATGTAAACAACAAACATATACCTAAGAAGTGGTCTGGGGCATGTTTTATACTGTTGTATTTGTGCAGTAAAAATGTTTGTATCAATCTATTACTTAATAGCAGACCTGTCCCTAATCTGTCACTGATCTCTTCTTTTGCACTGCCCTTCTGAGATTTTCAGAGATGAAATTGATGAATTCTCCTTTCTGACTCCTGGTCCACAGACAGGTTCAAAGACAGTGATGCCACTTATAAAATAACATTTGAATAGCACAAAACAGTACAATAATGAGCTAAACTCTGGGTAATTACCATCCCCTTTTACATAAAAAAACTAAGATATAGGCCCTTATTTCTTGCCCTATATTGTGGTCAAATGACAGGCTGAGTCTCCAGTCTTCTTTCTTCTGAAATGCAATGTGGGAATTTCCTTCTTTGAGTAATCACGCATCTTCCTGGTTACATGGAAGCTTTTAATTTGCAGTAAGAAGAATCAGAGGTGACCTCAACACTCCAGGTCTTCATCATGATGCAAAAGGCTACAAGAAGACTACTACTTTACATTGTAATAAAGTGTCATTTCTTCAGTGTTGTCACATGAAAAGATATAATAAAATATTTACAAAAATGTGAGGGGTGTACTCACTTTTGTGAGATGCTGTATATGCTGTATATACACACACACAGTCCTATACCAGTCATATGTTGACAATGTACTGCGGAGGTGGCAGTAAAAAAAAGTGAAAAAACATTTTTTTTTTTTTTTTGTTTCACAAAGGTTTTTTATTGATTGAACATGTAATTACATGGTAGCATTGTAATAGTACATTTGCATAAAAATGGTACATATGAGATTTGGTTTAAATATAGTAAAGGACAGTATATACATACAATATGGTTATGGAAAGTTACAAAAATAAACATTTTTATTTATGCTAAATATATTTTCAAGTAACATCATGGAAATCTTAAATTAGAGTTTTGGGTAATAAGTGACCCAGATTTTGGCATTAAGGGAAAGAGAGAAAAAGAAAAAAAAAAAAAAAAAAAAAAAAAAAAGGGGGGGGGGGATAGGGGATTGTTTAAATGACCTGTTATTTTCGTTATGTTTTCTTAAACCTTCTTATGAAACCTATTAAATGTTGAGTGCTTTGTACGTCTGAGAATTTTTGAATTCTATCCATTTGTACCATGTTGAAGCAAAATAAGTTATTTTCTCCTGAGATATGCTTATGAGTTCTTCTATTTTTTCTATATTGTTTAATCTGCGGAACCATTCTTTTTTTGACGGTATAGAGTTAGAGCGCCAGTGGCATGGGATACAGTGTCTTGCAGCATTTACCATAAACATGGTTAGAGATTTTAGGTATTGTTTTTTGGGAATAGTATTGTAGTGTAATAGGTACTGTGCTGGGTTGAAACTTAAATTTACTGAGGTGATTGAAGTGATGGTTTCGTGAACCATTTTCCAAAAATTTTTGATTAGTGGGCAAGTCCACCAGATGTGTATCATCGAGCCTTCCTCCCGTTTGCATCTCCAACATCTGTTCGAGGTCTGGGGAAAGAATTTGTGCAATAGGGTGGGGGTTCTATACCATCTAGTGACGATTTTAAAGCCACATTCTTGAGTGGCAACGTTAAGAGAGCCTTTATGAGTGTATATGAAAATTCTTTCCCAGTTTTCTTTTGACAGAGTTAGGTTAAGATCTTGTTCCCAGGTTTGGCATGACGAGCTGGAGAATTCAGAATTGCTCACAAAGAGCGAGTTATATAGAATAGATATGATATGTCTCTGTGGGGTTGTTTTAGTGCAGAGGTCTTCTAGAGTCGTAAGAGGTCTAGTCCAATGTTGGGTTTTCTCATTGCTGGTCAGGTAATGTTTAATTTGTATGTAATTCCATTGAGAGATCTGGGGAGGTTCGCTGTCTTTGTTTATTTCGTCTCTTGATAGTAGTTTACTATTTTTGAAGAAGTGTTTGACAAGAATTTCTTTGTGTGGCCATGACTTAGATAGAAAATTTTTTTCTGTACCTGGGAGAAAGTCTGGATTATTCTTTAATGGTGTTAGAGGACTCATCCAAGGGAGTGGGTTGTTTTTTTTATAAGTATTGTTGAATGTTTCAAGTGTGGAACCGATAAGTGGGTGGGATTTAGTGTTTTTTGGGTGGTGCTTCGGACAGATCCATGGGAAGGATTTCAATTGGTGGGAGAAAAGGGATTGTTCTAAATTAACCCAGTCTTTAACTTTGTCGTGGATGTTCCAGTCTACTATTCTTGTTAGAAGGGCTGCTTGGTGGTATTTCTGTAAGTCCGGCAGGGCTATCCCCCCTTTATTTTTAGGTAGGTTTAGTCTGGAAAATTTTATTCTGGGAGGTTTGCTCCTCCAGATGAAGGAAGCGCATGCTTTACGGAAGGATTTAAAGAATGAGGATGGGAGTTTGATGGGGATCGTTTGCATTACATACAGAAACCTAGGAAGGATTGTCATCTTGATTAGAGAAGCTCTGCCAAACCAAGAAACATTTAGAGAATTCCATCTTTTTGAATCGTCCTGTGTCTCTTTTAGGATGGGTAGGTAATTGAGTTTGTAGAGATCATTTAAATTTGTAGGGATTTCAGTTCCAAGATATGTTATACTTTGATTGGCCCACGAGAAGGGAAAGTTTTTTTTACATAATTCTACTGATTTTGGGGGTAGTGTGATATTTAAGGCGCTAGATTTTGAATGGTTGATTTTTAAGTTTGAGAGTGATTGGAAATATTCTAGGTCTTGAATGACATTGGGTAGGGATATATGGGGTTCTGAAAGGAATAGAAGCATATCGTCGGCGAATGCTGCAACTTTATACGTGCGTTTGTGGATATCGATACCCTTGATGTCTGGATTGGATCTAATTTTATTTAATAGTGGTTCTAATGTGAGGACGAACAATAGTGGTGAAAGGGGGCAACCCTGTCTTGTGCCATTACGAAGATTGAAGGCGTTTGAGAGGTGGCCGTTTACTCTGACTCTTGCTGATGGATTTGAGTATAGTACTTTGATATAGGACCTCATTAAAGGTAGAATTCCTATATGTTTTAATGTAGCATCGATGAAGTCCCAGGCCACTCTGTCAAACGCCTTCTCGGCATCAAGGGAGAGGAAGAAACCCTGTTTCTTTTGGGTTGTTAGCCAGTGATTAATGTTTATTGCTTTGGTTGTGTTGTCTCGTCCTTCTCTTCCAGGGATAAAGCCTACTTGGTCTAAGGAAATGAGGGATGAGAGCAGGGGTAAGAGTCTATTTGCTAATATTTTGGCGTATATCTTAATATCGACGTTAATTAGGGAAATTGGTCTATAGTTAGTAACCTGAGTGGTATCTTTGCCTTCTTTTGGTATTACCGAAATATGTGCTTCCAAGAGTTGTTTGGGGGGATATTGTTCAGAGTGAAGAGACTGAAAGGTTTTTAAAAATCTTGGCTTTAGTATGTTGGTAAATGTTTTGTAATATTGAAGGGGTAATCCGTCTGGGCCTGGTGCTTTTCCAATTTTCATATCCTTTAAGGCTTTATCAAATTCTAGACCAGTTATGGGCATTTCTAGTTCTTGTGCTGAAATTTTCGAAATTTGAGGTGGGCAGTATTTTTCTAGGAACTCTTGAATAAGTTTTGTTCTCTCGTCTGAGTTTTGTGGGCATTTGGGGTTAGTTGGGATGTTGTATAAGGATTGGTAATAGAGCTCGAACTGTTTGGCAATCTCCTCATTCGAAGAGTGTAGTGCACCTTGTTTGTCTCTTATTTGATGAATTGTTGAAGCAACTTTCTTGTTTTGGACTGCTTTTGCGAGCAACCTTCCGCTTTTATTGCCTTGCTCATAATATATTTTATGTCTCAAGATATATTGTCTTTTAGTTTTCATGCTCAGCTCTTCTGAGAGTAGAGTTCTTGCTTTAGTTAAGTCTTCAAATGTAGAGAGTGCCACAGTTCTTTTATGGGTTAGTTCTAATCTATGAATTTGTTCTAATAACGATCTTATTTTGGATTGTTTTTCCTTCTTTAGTTTAGCTAACTTATTTATGAACTCGCCTCTCATAACACACTTGTGTGCTTCCCACTGAGTGATCAAAGATGTCTCGTCATTTCCATTTAGTGAAAAGTATTCATTTAGTTTGTCATTAAAGTGTATTACGTCTAAAGGGTCTTTCAGTACCGTTGTGTTTAGTCTCCAAGTTTTAGTTATGGTAGATTTTTCTGGGAAAGTTAATGTTATGGTGATCGGGTGATGGTCGGATAACGTCATGGTTTCAATTGTAGAGTCTGTCAGTAAGTCAAGGTCAGGTTGTGAGATCAGAAAGTAATCAATCCTAGAGTACTTTTGATGAATTGTGGAGAAGTAGGTGAAGTCTTTGGTTTGGGGGTTTAGGATTCTCCAGGTGTCATGTAACATTAGCTCTTGTAGTTGGATTTTAATTTGTTTCAGTGCTTTAAAAGGAAGGCTAGATGTACCACTCGAGGTGTCTATGAGCGGATTTAGTGGAATATTGAAATCTCCCCCTAAGATAATCATACCTGCCGCAAAGTTTGTTAAAAGGTCCTTTATTTTACGAAAGAAGGTTACCTGTTTTGAGTTAGGGGTGTATATGTTGGCAATTGTGATGGGATGAGGTCCCAGCTTCCCTTTAATGAATATGTATCTTCCCCCTGGATCAAGCATTGTGTCATGGACCTGAAGGGGAGTTTGTTTGGAAATCAAAATTGAGACTCCTTTGGATTTCCCCTCAGGATTGGTGGCATGATATGCAGTTGGAAATCTTTTATCTTGTAGTTTGGGAGCTTTATTAGTTTTAAAGTGAGTTTCTTGTATGCAAATGATATTAGCTTTGAGTTTATGAAATTCATTGAGGAATTTGGTTCGTTTTTCAGGGATGTTAAGTCCATTGGCATTTACTGAAATTAGTTTAAGTGTCGTTGAGACAGTTTGGTGTTTAGGAATAGGCATTTTTAGTGTATTCCTGTATCTGAAAGTAAGGGAGTTTGGGCTCAGGGTTATAAAAAGGTTTACTTTAAATGTGTGTCTTGTTTTAGGTCAGATACACGTTCTCTGGAGCTAAGTGGGGTTAGGGAAGTGGAAGAGGAGAAAGAGAGAAAAAAAAAAAAAAAAAAAAGGGGGGGGGGAGGGGGGATGTGGGTGGGGGAAGAAGTTTTCCTACCTCAAGGATAGGGTGGTAGAATGTACCGGAGGTAGATTTAGATCAACTAATCTACCCTGTTAAGAAGAGCCGGTAAGTTCAAAGAGTGAAAGTTATTTCACTCCTTGTGTGGGGGCAATGTCTAAGTAGGATCGGATGGATTTTAATTCGAGACTTTATGTTCTCTTTTCTTTTTCCTTTATTTAGTTTACTAAAATTCTTAGCACTTCGGGGCAACTACCTAATTGTAGTGATCAGATCTTACAGGATGTATGAAGGATATTTTGAGCATGGGAGAAAATGAAATATTGTATGCAATTTGTGTGTGGATAGGGATTTGGGAGCGTTCTAATGATTATGTACAGAAACGTGTTGGTAATGGATCCTGTTTATTTTTTTTTTTTTTTTTTTTATAGGATCCTTTTGAGCTTTGGGTTTTGATGTGGTTACTGGGTGTATATAAGATATAATACCCCAGATAATTATATTCGTTAGCCACTGGGGGGAGACCTTGTCATAGGAATTAAGAGCGTCTTGTGTTTAAGGGGATCTGTATGTTATATGGAGAATCTTCGTGTACATTAATTAGTACCATAGCGTTTACATATTCTATAAATCTTTAACTGTAACAAACAAACTTGGAAAAGAAAAACAAAACTCCTTTTTCAAAGGAAAGAAGATTTTTCCCTTAGATAGGGATTGCAGGTATAAGGCATTATGGTGGTCAACGTAACTTTTTTTTTTTTTTTTCTTTTTTTTTTTTTTTTTTTTCTTCCTTTTCTTCCTCAAAAATAGCCAGATCCTATTTTACCAAAAAAAATTTGGCTGTTGTTAGGAGTGCTGTTTACCATTGTTAATTTCCTCCTATTTTACAAAATCTGGAAAAAATATAATAAGTGTCCTTATGTGGACGCAATTGAGGTATGTCTTGAGTGAACCACCATCATGCTTATTCCTTATGTTGAATATAAACATCTTCTGTAATTATCATAACCTTGGTTGGTTTAAGTTCAACCCTTTTTACGAAAATCAAGACGTTAATCAGCCATTTTAGATCTAATAAAGTCAATGATATTCAGTACCACAGTAACTTTTTGCTACTTTTGGTATTTATAAGAGCAGGTGTGTTACCAGTTCTATTATATTTAGAAGAATATATACATTTCTCTCTGAAATTCACCCCTCTCCTTCTCCCTCCCCCTCCCCTCCCCCCGCCCGCCCAACTCCCCTTACCCCTATCTCCTCCCCTCCCCCACTCCCCCCTCCCTGAACCCGCCCCATCTTGTATTGTTTACTTGGTGTATTTTATATGTAACAAATTTTTGTAAAAGATTAATAGATTCACTGAGGATAATATCGATCGTGAAAGTTTAAGAATGGTTAATGGTTCGTAGTAAATGAAGTAAAGGGTAGAGCCGTATCTTAATATGCTACAGGGTAAAGATGTAAATATTCTTTAGGTATCTTACTTACAAACATACATTTTTTAGATTAAACATATTTATCATACCCTTGTGTTGATAGTTATGATCAGGATATCTGTACATATTTTCTTTGGCTTGGTTGTAATGATGTGCTTCTGATCTTGTACGGCCCCGTTGCTAAATAAGAGAGTAGATTGAAGAGTAGAAAAGGGGGATGAAAAAAGGGGGAGAGAGAAGAGAGCAAGAAAAAGGAAAAATATAAAGACGAATAAGGGGGGGAAAAAAAGGAAAAAGATGCAAAATATAGGGGGGGGGGTGTGAAAGCCAACGATCTTTTAGCTTTTAAGCAAGAATTCTAATCTCTGTGGTTGAATAAGTTCTTATTGAGTGGTCTGAGGTTGTTACAACTGAAAGTCCAATGGCTGACTTGATAGCTGGAGTTTGATTGAAGATATTCGTGCGTGGGGTGGTTTCTGCGGTTCTTATGGTTGAATGCAATTCAGGTGTCCATTTGGTCTTGTCTATCCATGCGATCTCTGCGTCTAGGAGGTGAGAGTCCTGGACTTCCTTGGTTGTTTCCTCTTCTGTTTTGATGTGATGATGGTGATCTGCGACGTCTATCTCTGTTTCTTTGAGCTCTAGGAGTATAGTTGTTTGTTACTTCGATCCATGTTTCATTTAGCATAAATGTATTATACCAATCTGGCACTTCAGTTGGCGGGATATTGAGTGTTTCACAGAATGATTGTAAGTCTTCGGGTGTGCGTAGCAGTGCTGTGTGACCTCTCCAGGTGGCTGATAGACAGAATGGGAACTTCCACCTGTATGGTATACCTCTGGTACGCAATTGGTCAAGTATCGGACGCAGAGCCCTGCGTTGTTGTAGTGTGATGTTTGATAAATCTTGAAATAATTTTATCTCAGTTCCATTAAACAACACTCTATTTTTTTCTCTCGCCTTTTTTAAGATGGCTTCTTTTAGGGGGAAGTTTACCAAGCAACATATTATGTCCCTGGGGGGATCTGTGTCTCTTCCTCTCGGTCTGAGGGCTCTGTGAATCCTTTCGAAGTCAATAGGGGAGTCTGGAGGTCTGTCTAATAAATCATTGAATATGGTCGTGGCAGTGTGTTCTACAGGGTTTTGGTCTGCTGTTTCTGGTACCCCTCTAATTCTTATGTTATGCCTTCTTCCTCTGTTATCGAGGTCTTCTAAGTGGCGATGAATCTCAATAATATGGTTTAGATGTATATCAGAAGATTTTTGTACCTGTCTTATTGCCTCTGCATGGCGTGATGAGGCCTGCTCCACCGATCCCATCCTTGTTGCAATGCCCTGCATCTCTGTCTTTAGATCCGTGATGGCTGCAGACAGCGTGGCTTTGATGTCTATAGCCACTGCTTGTAGGTCTGCCAGGCAAAGGGTTTGTGAGGCTGATGGGTTGCAGGGATGGGGAGAAGGGTGCTGGGTTGGAGGCTGAGGAGTGTGGCCTTGAGCGCCGATCGCGCCGTCCGTCGCTAGGCCGGAGCCGCCTGGCGGGCCGGGTGGTTTAGGCGAGGCCGCGGCTTTGAGGCCTTCTCCCTGCGGCGTCCGGAACATTGCTGGGATGTTGCCTTGAGACATCTGACTATGTTCCAGGGGTTCTCGGGCTGTTGAGGGGATCCGGTCACCCTTTCCCATGTTTGGGATTGCTTTAGTGTCTCCTGTATAGCAGTTTAGTTGCCCCTGTGTGCAGGAGAGAGTGGATTAAGCGTCCATTCAGGTCCGGAGTTAGGCCACGCCCCCCATTTTTATTTAATTTATTCATTTTCCAAAAAGGGGTCATTTAGGGGGTATTTGTACTGTCCTCACATTTTAGGGTCTCAAGAAATTATATAGGCAGTCGGTACATCAGGATTCATTTAAACTATATACAGTATATACCATAGTTTGTAGGCTCTGTAACTTTCACACAGACTAAATAATATACAGGGATTGGTCAAAATTATGGGAAAAAGTATGATAAAAGAACAAAATTGTTACCTAATATGGGTTGGACCGCCTTTGGTATCCAAGACAACCTGAATTTTCCTGGGAATTGACAAATATAAGTCGTGGATGGTGGATAATGGAATCTAATGCCACTCTTCATGCAAAAATCCAGGTCACAATCCTGTGCAATGTCCTTTTGTCTCTTTGGGTTAGTTGACCATGGTGACCACGCTTATGTTTATCAGATGACTTTTCCCTGGAACTGTATATGCCGTCATAACCTTTGATATTATACCTCACGACACCACAAATATTACTACCAGCGCATGCAATAAATGACGAAAGTGAGGCTTCCTACCTGTTAGCTGGGTGTCTCATTACACTGCAGAAGCAAAAGAATGTTACATCACTCCTTCTTTGAACGCAAAACATGTCATCACTTTCACACCTGCAAATCATGTAGTGTTTCCATATTTTTATCCAACCCATGTACACTGATTTGGTTTATTTTTACCAAAGAAATGTAGCAGACTACATTATGGTCTAAATTTACAAAAAAAATTATTTGTTTGCAAAACTTTATAACAGAAACTAATGTTCAGTATTTTTTCGTTTATATAGCAAAAAAAAAAAACCAATGGTGATTAACTACCACCAAAAGATAGCTCTATTTGTGTGAAAAAAAATAATAATATAAATTTCCTTTGGGTACAGTGTTGCATGACTGAGAAATTCCCAGTTAAATTAGCACAGTGCTGAATAGCAAATAATGCCATGTTCATGAAGGGGGTAAAACCTTCTGGAGGTCAAGTGGTTAAAATGACTCCAAAACACAGGGGTAAGCAATTTTTACAAAAAAAGGATTATGCACATTAAGATTGTCACCTATGTTACGCATGATATCTGAAGGAATTAGGTTTTTCATGCTAAACGTGAACATACACTTTAAAGAAGAACTCCATGATGGTGATTAGGTTCATACAATAAATATAAAAAGTAAGTTGCACTGAACATAAAATTAAATAATAAACATACAAAAAGTGTGACAAAAGAGAGGGGTCAATAGGGTCCAAATGTACAAAGGCTAAAATCACATAGTCCAATGGCTATGGAAAATAAAACTCCTCAAGTGGTACAAGAAAAGTAAGTGTAGAGTAGCAACATATAACATGAGATATAACACAAAAAAAAAAGTAAATATAAATAGTAAGTTGCGCTGAAAATAAAATTAAATAACAAAAGTACAAAAAGTGTGACAAAAGAGAGGGGTTAATAAGGTCCAAACGCACAAAGGCTAAGATCACATAGTCCAATGGCTATGTAAAATAAAACTCCTCAGGTGGTGCAAGAAAAGGAAACTGGAAAAGTAAATCCTCCACCTTAATAGACCCACCGACACACAGGTTTAGATGTACTCTTATGCCCCGTACACACGGTCGGATTTTCTGATGGAAAATGTCCGATCGGGGCGTGTTGTCGGAAATTCCGACTGTGTGTGGGCTCCATCGGACAATTTCCATCGGATTTTCCGACACACAAAGTTTGAGAGCAGGCTATAAAATTTTCTGACAACAAAATCCGATTGCGTCAATTCCGACTGTGTATGGCTAGTTCCGACGCACAAAGTGCCACGCATGCTCAGAAGAAATTCAGAGACGGAACCGCTCGGTCTGGTAAAATTACGTTCGCAATGGATACAACACTTTTGTCACGGTGCAATGTTAAAAATGGTTTAATACAGCGCACTCTCTTCTTCTTTATAATGTGAGAAGAATGAAGTAGTTTTGCTGCTCATATTCACACAGACTTCTCACAAACTTCTTTCTTTATTATTTATCGGGATTCCCTCAATATATTTTGATTTGTCACATCTGACAAAATTATTTTTGTGTTGTTTTATTTTATTTTTTTATTTTAAGGCATAATTTTTTTTTTTTTTTAGGTTTGTATTTTTTTTAAGGCTAATCTTTGTTTTATTTTATTTTTAGTTTTACTCCAGAATATTTTTGTGTTTTTTGTGTGTCAAGTTACCACAACACCATTATTATCTTGTATTATTTAATCTCAAGAAGGTTGCTTGGTGTTGGTGTCCCTTGTTAATTTCACATTGTACTTTAGAAATGTACCTGAATCCTCACAAACAAACTGTCCTTTTTGAAGGAAAAAACACATAGGCGAGTATAATTGAAACAAAAATTCCTTTATTAAGGGCTCAGAACCAAACAAAGAGGGAGGCAACGCTGGAGAAACAGCAGAAGTTAGCAAAGCCTTGGACCCCCAGGGCAGACATCAATTCTTTAACCTCAAAATTGGTGGCATGAGGAGACCATATGTAAGGGAGTGCAGTCTGGTCCAGAAGTCCCAGAGATCCGGAAAGCAGCAGATGACATTTGTGTCCCCAGGCTGTGGTACTGCAACAGGCTGCATCTTTTGCCAGACCAGACTGAACCCAGGGTCATCACTTTCTGGTCTTCTTTCCAGGCTTCCTTCCTTTCTGTGGCTCTGCTGTTGGAGATGTGGCAGGAGGAGGAGTAGGACCTGGAGGAGGAGGAGGACTAGTAGGACCTGGAGGAGGAGGAGGAGGAGTAGTAGGACCTGGAGGAGGAGGAGGACAATGTGTGAGGTCACAAATGTGGGTAGCAGATGTTATTTGGCCCCTCAACCCCTTATTGAGAGCTTCCAACATTAAGGACTCACACATGAGTTGTTGGCCCCCCTCCTACTTCCGCTGCATTTTGCAGGCAATTATGCCAGCAAAGTCCTCCTCCACAGTGTGGGGAGTTCTCAGGGCCTCTGTAGCCTTCCAAAAGAGGCCTATGGCAGCCTCCTCCAGGGTACTCTTCCTGACACTTTCTCTTTGTAGGTGGATGGGAGGGACCTGCATATCAGGCAGCCTGCTCGGCCCAGCCACCTCCTGGCTGAGACTTCCCTGTGTATGAAAAAGGGACATGATTTTACTTTTTGCATCGTCAATCACAATAATAAATGAGTACTCCAAACTCCATCTAGTTAACATCATTGATTGGACAAGCAGAAATATTTAGAGAAATGCTATACCTGGCTCAAGCTGGGCTCCTCCACATGTTGCTGCCTGGAAGGCCCAGGTTGGGCGTCAGAAGCCTCAGCTGGGGGGGAAAGAAGCGTGGAAGGAAGACTGGAGAGTGATGACCTGGGTTCAGTCTGACCTGCCAGAAAATGCAGTCTGTCATAGTACCACATCCTGGGGACATAAACCTCATCTGCTGCTCTGGATCTCTGGCAATCCTGGACCTTCTTGTGCTCCCTTAGATATGTACTCCTCAGGCCACCAATTAGGATCTTCAAATAGGTCATGTCTGCCATGGGGATTACCTGCTTCAAAAATTCCAGCAATTGATCCAGCGCTGCCTTCCTCTTTGTTTGGTTCTTATAATGTGGTTGGTTTATCTCCCAAAGACAAGGCAGCTCCCTGAGCATATCTATGAAGATTGCCATAAAGTCGGTAACTTTCAAGATATCCATTTTCACTGCAAGACACAACACAAGACAAACCCTAATTTCAGGCAAAACTCTCCTAATCTTGTTACAATATAGGCCTAAATCTAGAAGCAGTATAGGCCCAAGTTTGGATCTTACCTTCGTTATCACGATCGGCGCCTCCAATACTCCTTCCTCTGCTCACAGATCGTACGTACTACGCACGCGTGTTACGCTTTATACACACTACACACATGCGTGTAACTCCGCCCACCCCTGACGTTCTTTCTAGTCTATTCCCCGCCCCTTTTCGTTCGGCGCAGTGGGGGAAGAGCACATGGCGGAGACACAGCAGGTGCGTGCTAATTATAGCAACGAGGAAGAGGAGGAGGAAAGCCCGGATCCGGAAATGTCCCGATCCAGAAGGAGACGATTTAAGGCCTCAAATATGTCCTTTGGTGAGATGTTGGAGATGGTTGACATCCTGAAGAAGGCCGACTATGATGGGAAGTATGGACCTTACCCCAAGCCCAATGTCCGAAAAGCCAAGATCATGGTGAAAGTGGTCAAAAGTCTGCACCGGAATTTCGGGGTACGACGATCGAAAGATCAGCTCAGGAAGCGGTGGTCGGACCTGAAATTACGAGAACATGAGCAGTACAGAAAGATCCGGAGAGTGCTGTAAAAAAGTAAGTAATTGTGCTGTGTTCCTATTCTTTTTGTCTTTATTACATTTGTGCTGCTCCATGTGCTTTTATTAAGTGTTGTACAGTTTAAAATGGCAACTTTCATGTTCATGGGCACATTATTCGTTCGTATCAAACATTGTTCTTTCGGCCTATAAAACACCATTGTTTTGGCCATATGCATTTGCCCACATTTTTTAGGGCCTACTTGTATGAAAATAATTTGGTTGTGTAGATGGGTTTGTTACTAGAATGAAATGCAAACTAGATTCTGTGTAAGGAGAGGACACTCAGCAGCTGTTTTCACATCTGGACGCTGGAGCACTAGTGTGGGACACAAGAACACCCTTTTTATTAGGGGGCCCACACAGGTGCTCTAGTGTATACTATAGGGGTGTCTCCATCTGTGAAGCTTGTACCAAACAGGTAAAGTATTGAAGCTTGACAAAGGACACTCAAAATTCTACATCTTGGAACTCTGCCAAAATAGACAATTGTACACCACTTCCAAGCAATGTTTCCTATTTATAGTTCTGCCATCAAATATCTGTGTGCTAAGTATACCATTTTTGTTTTACATAGGGGAGAAAAGACTCGAAGGACACCCCTCATCCGAGGAGACCAGAGACCCCCCACCTCGGGAAGAAGGGGAAATACCCCCAACACAAGAAGAGCAGGAGGAAGAAGACGTGGTGGAACTAGTCACCACAATAGGTGAGTGTCTGCGACCACAGGCTCAGGTAAGAGATGGATGCCGGAATATTTATAATACCTGTTTTTTTTTTTTGGTTTCTCTCTTTTTAGGTGATTGTGATGTTGTGGATCCAGGGCATTTCACCTCGGAAAGTGCACAGATCCTGATCGTGGAGATCATGGGGTGTAATTTAGCATTGGAAAACCTCAAGAAAAACATCAATGATGCTATTCAAAAAAATAATAACATCATTGATGTGTTGGGGAGAGTTTAAAACCCCTCCAAATCCCTTTGTTTTTTGTGTGCTACAATGTTAAAAATGTTTTAGCGATTTTTAGAAAAGCCAAATTTTGAGGATGCACACAGTGTGTCAATATGTGCTATCTGCCATCACGGGAGATCAATGGACGCATTTTGGGGGTGCAACCCCTTCCTCAATAATAAAGTAGCTGAGAGGAAGGGGTTGCTCCCCCAAAACACGTCCCTTGATCCCCCGTGATGGCAGCTAGCACATGTTGACATTCCTAAATTGGTGTGCATCTTCAACAAACATGTTGGTTTGTTTTAAAAACCTTTTCTAAATGCACATGTGATTGTGCAGGTATTAAAAAGATTGTTAATCAAGAATGTGTAGATTATTGTCTCAACGCTACAACACTTTTGTGGTGATGTAATTGCTGCTTTCTGTGACAATGGGTGTTATTTCCTAAGGGCAAATCCACTTTGCACTACAAGTGCAGTTTCTGTGCATTTTCAAGTGCACTTGTATTGCAAAGTGTCTTTGCCTTTAGTAAATAACACCCAATAGTGCTTTGTAAGGTTACTCAATCACGCCATTTTCAGGACTCACCACATTTCGGTCAGGGTCAGCTAAAACAAACACAAGCAGTAAATGTCACCAAAGATTTGCTTAATTTTTTTTATTTGATCAAGGTTTCACAAATTGTCTGGCATATTGATGGCCCCCCTACCCGCAAAGAACTCAAGGTATCTTAGCCGGACATCACGGGCACTCAGGGAGGGCAAGCCAGGACGGCCACTTTCAAGCGCCGTCAGGGTTGTTTCATTTATAATTCCGGCCTCAGGCCCAACTGAGCCAGCATAGTTGGCAGAATGTTGCCGTAAAAAGTTATGTAGAACACAGCATGCCAGGATTATATGATTCAGTTTATACTCCACCATATGGATGGGTGTAAGAAATAGGCGGAACCGGCTGGCCATGATTCCAAATGTGTTCTCCACCACTCTTCTGGCTCTGGCCAGCCGGTAATTAAAAACCCTCTGGTCCGGGGTGAGGGTCCTCATCGGGAATGGCCGCATAAAGTGGTCCCCAGCGCAAAGGCTTCATCCACAACGAAGACGAATGGGAGTCCTTCCACATTGTCTTCTGGAGGTGGCAAGTCCAAGCTGCCATTCTGGAGACGCCTGTAAAACTCCGTCTGGGCGATGACTCCACCATCGGACATCCGGCCATTCTTCCCCACGTCCACATACAGGAACTCATAATTAGCCGACACCGCCGTCAACATCACAATACTATTGAACCCTTTATAATTATAATAGTATGAGCCCGAGTTGGGTGGTGGGACGATGTGGATGTGTTTCCCATCAATTGCCCCTCTGCAGTTAGGAAAGTCCCACCGCTGGGCAAAGTGGGAGGCCACAGTCTGCCATTCCTGTGGCGTGGAAGGAAACTGTGGAGGACAAAAAAAATTAGTCTTTTTGCACATTAAAACATGGAAAGCAGACACAAACATTCTTGGCCAACATCAAGATAACATTTATTAATGGGAATTTTTATACACCAAAGTATAAGGTACACCTATCAGATTCCCCCTTCCCCACGCCCTCTCATGGGCCATTTCTAACATTATAGGGGAGGGGAGCTCTTGGAAAGGTAACCCTCTCCACTTCATTGAGAGATGAATGCCTAAATAATGGGTATTACTTTGAACAGCCCCTCCTTAGTTACACTATTGGCAGCCCACTGGACAGGTAAGAAGTGTCATAATACAAAGATATAAATACACACTGTACACATTTCAGCACATTTGGACATTCTGCTATTACCTATCAAGATAATAATAGGAAACAAAAACGTTAAACAGTACCATTTGAAAGTATACAGGCAGGCCCTTGCACTACATGCTTTGGGGAATTCATCCATAAATCTGACCACAAAAGAGATGGGTATAGTGTGTATGGGTTTGGCAAAGTCAGCAGATAGATGATTGAGGATCGATAGAGAATTGGTATCAGCTGACTTAGCAGTTAGGGGGAGGGAGGGTTAAAAATGATTTGGGGACACCCCAACAAAAAAGCCTCTGGCACTCTGCCTGAATTTAAAGCACCAATCACATTTTAAAACATTTTAGGGGGTGTTTGGGGTAAAGCACTACTATGGAGCTGACAAAATACATTGCTAAGTGACTACATGAGGTGAATATAGGGCCAGGAGAGCATGCTGGGGAGGTAAGTGAAGGCAAATATGTATGAAGGACAAAAAAATAATTAGATAAAAATCCAGCATGAATGGGGACAAAGGGGACATTCACAGCATATTCCAATCATGGTAATTAGGGAATGAGGAAAGAAATACAATATATTATCAAACAATAAATACAATAAAATGTGATATTAAAGGATAAAAATCTTACCTTAATATACTCCTTCTGCAGGACCTGAATGATGGCAGAACAGGTCTCTGGGATAATGATCCCCAGAGCCTGGGGGGAGATGCCTGTCGAGAACTTGAGGTCCTGCAGGCTTCTCCCCGTCGCCAAGTACCGCAGGGTGGCGACTAGCCTTTGCTCCGGAGTGATGGCTTGCCTCATGCAGGTATCCTGCCTGCTAATATAAGGGGTCAGCAAAGCCAACAAACGGTGAAATACGGGGTCCGTCATCCGGAGAAAGTTCCTGAAATCATCAGGATTATTCTCACGGAGCAAAGGCATATGATAGAACTGGTCACCCTGAAGCAACCAATTCTTGGTCCATGAACTCCTCCCCACCCTGTTCATGGACTGGACTTGTGCCAAGGTCAGGATCCCAACACCAAGCCCCCGCACAGCACGAACTCTACGAGGAGTACGTATACGCAACATGGCTAGAAAACGGTCGGCTGCTCAGAACGAAGTAACAGAACGCACTGAAGAACAGCAAGGCCTGTGAAAAGCGACCTGAAAAACAGCAACGAACGAACAAGAACACAATGACTAATGAAAGTCACGCGTAGCTTGCTTGCACGCACTGAAGAGCAGATACAAACCCACAAGCACAAACTGAACCACAGAAAACGATCTGAAAGCCACGAGTCTGAAAAAGTGCGAATCGTCTCTCACCAAACTTTTACTAAGATTAGCAAAAGGAGCCCAAAGGGTGCCGCGCTTGGTTCTGAAATGGCCTTTTCTAGTCTCGTCGTACGTGGTTGACGTCACCGCGTTCTTGGCGATTGGAAATTCCAACAACTTTGTGCGACTGTGTGTACGCACAACAAGTTTGAGCCAACATCCGACGGAAAAAATCCTTGGATTTTGTTGTCGGAAGGTCCGATCAATGTCCGACCGTGTGTACGGGGCATAAGATGAAACACCAGGACCCTTTTTATTCTTTAGATCTTTTTTACAATCTTTATTTAATCACATTTCTTTTATAGTCAATAAACAAACATATAACTAATAAACATTAAAAAACAACCTCATATTCATCCCTTCATACAGTCGCCCATTCATATAAAAAAAGGGGGGGTGGTTTAATGTCCCTTCTCTTCATGGGGAATGAAACTGCATACTCCTGTTCAGTGTACTAAAATTAACCCATGGTTCCCATTAGATTGGAACTCTTCCAGTCTATTACTATTGGTACCCACCCATTTCTCATCTTCCATAATTTTGTTGACCTGTTTCACCTAATGTTCTATCGTAGGTACTTGTGGCTTTTTCCAATAGACCGGAATTAGCCCTTTAGCTGTAACCAACAAATGTGGAATGATACTCTTCTTATATGCCCTAATGGAGCTTTGAGTACCATGAAAGAGGCATTGCACCGGGTCATCTCTGGTCAAGGCCACTGTTATTGGAGAGATCAAATTCCTGAGTGCAGCCAAGAATGGCCCAATCTTACGGCATTCCCACCAGATGTGAAAATGGGAGGCTTGTTGCCTACAGCCCCGCCAACATCTATCCGAGACCCTGTACCACCTGGACAAAAGTTTATAGTTTGTTTCCTGTGTTTTAGTATTTATCAAAGATGTATGTACCAGTCCTAACATATTCTGTTTCTGTAAGTCTGTGAAATGGCGGCATAACTCTGATTCCCACTCCCCAAAAAATCAAAGGCCTGTGGTGGCACTACGTCTGTTCAGCAGTCTATGCGACATAGAGAGTAAGTCACTGTCTGTTGGCTGTTTATGCCAAAGAGATTCAAAATCAGAGAGAGGTACCGCCTTTCCAATCCCCTGTAGGTGAACAGTACAAAAATGATGTAGTTGCTGGTACCTCCAGGTGTCCATTGGAAACTCACCATATTCCTCTCTAAGATCCATCAACGGGCGTAATCTCCCATTCAGCATAAGCTTGAGACAACTAGTGTCTCCATCAGTAGCCCAAGATTTAAAAAAAAGTAATGACTCCCCCAGGGTAAACCAGTAGAAACCCCCTAACTGTAATAACGGAGAGATTTTTTGAGCTAGAGATTCTTGTTTGTTAACTGAATCCCAGCGCTTCAAGGTGTGGGTAATAAGATAAGAAGCAGTTTTGAACAGCCCTCTATATGGGTACTGGACCCATGGAGCTTGGGCTAAATCATGACCTGCCAATGTCTTTTCTAATGTCACCCAGGCATTTGAGTGGTGTGATGTCTCCAACTAAGAATTCGAGTTATGGCAATTGCTCCATAATAATTCCTCATATTGGGTAGGCCTAATCCCCCATCTGATTTAGACCTCGTGAGAATATGATATGCCAGTCTAGATTTAGTCTTCTCCAAACAAAATCAGTTAAAATCCGCCTTACATCAACAAAAAAATACTTTGGGAGTTGAATAAGGATCATCTGCATAGTAAATAGGGCTTTTGGGAGCACCCCCATCTTTAGTGTTAACTCTTCCTAGCCAAGAGAAGGTACCTCTATCCCAATCTGCCAGATCGCCCCTGATTTTTTGGAGGAGCGGGATATCATTTTCTTCATATAGCTTTGATAAATCTGCCATCAAATTAATTCCTAAATACTTAATATGTTTTTTATTCCATATGAAAAAAAAAGAATTGCTTAACCACTTCAGCTCCGTAAAATTTGGCTGCTGAACAATTGCACGGTCGTGTGATGTTGTACCCAAACAAAATTATTGAAAACAAATATGTGGCGCTACTCCATCCTCTGGTACCAAACAGCCTGAAACCAAATCAAATATAATAATTAGTGATCATGAAATGAGATCAGATGGATAGGCGCTACTCTAGTTTTGGCAGCTCTCTAATTGGTGTGTTCAGGTTGTTTTTGTGTAGTTTTAGCTGTGGCTTTGCGCATTAGTTTTTTGTACTTCTACCCAAACAAAATTGATGTCCTTTTTTTCCCACAAATAGAGCTTTCTTTTGGTGGTATTTGATCATCTCTGCGGTTTTTATTTTTTGCGCTATAAACAAAAAAAGAGCGTAAATTTTGAAAAAAACACAATATTTTGTACGTTTTGCTATAATAAACATCCCCATTTTTTTTAAAGCAAATTTTTTTCTCAGTTTAAGCCGATATGTATTCTTCTACATATTTTTGGTAATAAAAATTGCAATAAGCGTATATTGATTGGTTTGCACAAAAGTTATAGTGTCTACAAAATAGGGGATAGATTTGTAGCATTTTTATTATTATTTTTTTACTAGTAATGGTGGCGATCTGCGGTGTTTATCATGACTGCGACATTATGGCAGACACATCGGACAATTTTGACAAATTTTTGGGACCATTGGCATTTATACAGCGATCAGTGCTATAAAAATGCATTGATTACTGTAAAAATGTCACTGGCAGTGAAGGGGTTAACACTAGGGGGCGATCAAGGGGTTAACTGTGTTCCCTAGTGTGTGTTCTAACTGAAGGGGGGATGAGACTTACTAGGGAAAGAGATAGATCGGTGTTCATACTGTATGAACACACGATCGGTCTCTTCTCCCTTCAGAGAACACACAGAGATCCCGGTTCTCGCCGTGTCACGAGCTATCGCGGGAGCCGGGCACTCACATCGGCTCCGGGGGCGAGCAGTCCAAAAAAGGAAGCAACGTAACATAACGGTGATTCACGCAGCTGAGCCATGTTGTCGCAGTTCAACAGCAGCAGCTGGTCGGCAAGCGGTTAAGAGAGTGCTCTACAATTTGGGGTGTGTGTAACTGCAAAAGTATGGATTTGTTATAATCTATTTTAAAATTTGACAAGGAAGAAGTCCACTCGTGACAAAACCGGTCGGGGAAGAATACTTACCTGTCATCACGCTCTTGTATCTGCTGCTGTTTGTTGCTTAAAAAGGTTTTACACTATTTGAGCTCTTTTCATTTTATTTGAGTCGTGGCTGGAATGTCCGGATAAACAAAGTCAAAGTCTGTTGGAATCTTATATTGAGAATACACCATCACTGATGGAGATATAGTGGTGGCTAGATGGTACCATAGGATACAGCACCTCATCCCCAAAATAATCAAATATCTCATGGATGTGGGGACAGGGGATTATAACGGTGCTAAGGTCAAAGAATGCAAGAAGGAGAGAGAAGGTTTAAAAAAAGCAAAAATTACAAAGTTTATTTATTAGTAATAATACATACATAAGAAAACACACTTAAATCGATTTACACTTAAAATGGATTTGTATATTACATGCGACCCAGGGTATAGTAGAGTAGGCCAGATGGAGATGGCCATCGAAATGGGGGCTCAATTTCCTACATGTTTCACCAAGACATTGGCTTCCTCAGGGAATAAGAGCTCAAAAGTGAATATATAAAGGGGTCTGTATATGGGGATACAAAAAACATCATGTGAACAAAATTATTTAACAGTACAGTATTTGATACACACTAAATAAATTCAGTATTGTGGCTGGACAATCATGCAAAGAGGTGGCCCCACTAGTTCCGGTGGCGCAGACGTACCTGAAAACCCGACACTCAGGGGGGGGCACGGAAGGCGTCACCACAGGGGAAAAGGGCAGGCCGCGCCGTGTGATGTGCCTGCAGGGGGCACACAGTAGACCTGGCAAAGGAATGTATTGGAGATATGTAAGTGGGTGTTGAACGTTACGTTCAAGGGAGTACTAGAGGTGATGCAATTATGCATAGGTTGCATAGAGCGAAAAAATTATACATGTATCTATATTAAAAAAGTATAGAGAACTCACACTATTCTTTAAAAACAGTAGGTTGCAATGGGTACAAGGTGCCTGTGGATGGGTGCACACACTCAGCAGAGCAATTAACCGGATCAGCAATCAATTGGAGAATAGCCTGAATGGGAAAATAAGTTACTTTAGGGGGGGAAACTAATGGTCATTATAAAAATAGCAAGGAGAAAATCTCCAAAGGGGAACTGACTTAGTAGGGTACATTACCAGATAGATAGCTGGTTTGACGCAGTCAAATGCATGAGGTAGAGTATTGTTAGAGTTTTATTGAAAGGGCAACAGGTGCAATAAGTCCTGGGGAGAAATGGATAGAAGGAGGAGAAGTTAGAACAGCGCAGACTGTGTCAAAAGGGACAATAGGACTGCTGAGGAGGCAAGGAGCGGATTACCTGATCATCCGTATAGCAGAGAATGTGACTCATACACAATCTATGTTAGAGATTGCCGGGGAAATAGATGGTAGGTCCAGGGTAACTCCTATAGGGAATAATTGGGGGCTCAATAAATAGTCAAATAGGGATAGAGTTGTACTAGATGTAATAAAGATGGAGGATTACCTTGTTGCTGTGTGTGGAGCATGTACAGGCACGTCCCTCGTCCAGCATGTGGGCTGAAGGACTGGCCGGTTACTAATGTACCCCCCACACCTGACCAAATGATGATCAGGTGTGCGGACGCGAGTGAGGGGCGTCCGCGCCTGCGCACATTGCAGTGCCACGGAACTACAGGTTCCGACATGCACCGCGTGCGCATGCTCAGACCTGGCGGGCCGCGTGGCGAATGAGAGGGCGGAACGCCATGGAGTGGGAGGCACCAGGGCGTCGTCACCTCTCATCCGCCGATGGAGTAAGGGGGACCAAAAAGTCTGAGTACGGCGCGGACACCCAGGGCAGACATGATAAGTCTGCCCTGGGCGTCCGTACAGGCACGAACAGCGCTGGCAATGCATCTCCCGAGGGGGGGGCGACAACCACGCCCCCCCGCAGGGGCGCCGGAGGACCAGGGAACGACGCGATCCGGCAGTGGGACACACCAAGTGCAAGATTGGAAGTAGGCAGAGACACAGGGTGAGGGGAGATAGCCCCCACTTGCCCGGCAGTCCACAGGGGTCCATGGGGACAGCGGGAACATACCTGTGTATCGGCAAACAGTGTCCAGCCACAGAGTGTAAAACAGACATAGAGAACCACAGGGTCCTAGTTGCACAAGAGAACATCTAATAAAAACAATTACTGAAAATGGAAATAAATATAGATCAAGAAGGTATGTTAATACAGATGTCAAAAAGTTCGCATATGCCATGAGTACAAGTAAAAATTAAAGATTAAACAAAAGTGTAAATAACTAATAGACATTGTAGGTATAGAGGGGAGTACAATATTGACAAATGGCAAAGGTCATGGAGGTATTAAGATGACATAAGAAAACTGTAAAGGGAACCGCAAATGGAGCCATGGCAGAAGAGTAGAAGGCCAGAAGAACGAAAGATCGGAAGAAGAAGAAGAGAGTGGGGCGGTGGAAAGGAGAGAAAGTTTGCAGGAAGGTAGGGGACGGGGAAAAGGAAAGGAAAAGGAAGCAAATAAAGACTATAGGCGACGAAGACTGGAGGGTAGGCATTGGAAGTAGAGATGCGCAAAGTATTTGCAAGTACGACTCGTCAGAAAATGGGTGTTAAACGACTCCCACTTGTGCCACCGTAGGAGTCGTTTATTTGGCTCAATGCCAATGTGGCTCATACTACGTTGGCAAAACCAAGCGTCCTTTCCAGATCCGTATCCGCAATCACATCAAACCGCTATACAAAAATACTACTACCACTGCTATCAACCGGCACATTGCTGCCCAGCACAATTTTGATCCCCATGTCATTCTGTTTTCCGCACTTGAACATGTTCCCTCACATGTTAGAGGCGGAAGCATAGATAACAAACTACTACAGCTTGAAACAAAATGGATCCACATATTAAATGCCACTAATTTTCCTGGACTTAATGAACACATTAGTTTCAAGCCCTTTCTCTAACACCTATTTTCTGACGAGTCGTAATTGCAAATACTTTGCGCATCTCTACTTCCAATGCCTACCCTCCAGTCTTCGTCGCCTATAGTCTTTATTTGCTTCCTTTTCCTTTCCTTTTCCCCGTCCCCTACCTTCCTGCAAACTTTCTCTCCTTTCCACCGGCCCACTCTCTTCTTCTTCTTCCGATCTTTCGTTCTTCTGGCCTTCTACTCTTCTGCCATGGCTCCATTTGCGGTTCCCTTTACAGTTTTCTTATGTCATCTTAATACCTCCATGACCTTTGCCATTTGTCAATATTGTACTCCCCTCTATACCTACAATGTCTATTAGTTATTTACACTTTTGTTTAATCTTTAATTTTTACTTGTACTCATGGCATATGCAAACTTTTTGACATCTGTATTAACATACCTTCTTGATCTATATTTATTTCCATTTTCAGTAATTGTTTTTATTAGATGTTCTCTTGTGCAACTAGGACCCTGTGGTTCTCTATGTCTGTTTTACACTCTGTGGCTGGACACTGTTTGCCGATACACAGGTACGTTCCCGCTGTCCCCATGGACCCCTGTGGACTGCCGGGCAAGTGGGGGCTATCCCCCCTCACCCTGTGTCTCTGCCTACTTCCAATCTTGCACTTGGTGTGTCCCACTGCCGGATCGCGTCGTTCCCTGGTCCTCCGGCACCCCTGCGGGGGGGCGTGGTTGTCGCCCCCCCCTCGGGAGATGCATTGCCAGCGCTGTTCGTGCCTGTACGGACGCCCAGGGCAGACTTATCATGTCTGCCCTGGGTGTCCGCGCCGTACTCAGACTTTTTGGTCCCCCTTACTCCATCGGCGGATGAGAGGTGACGACGCCCTGGTGCCTCCCACTCCATGGCGTTCCGCCCTCTCATTCGCCACGCGGCCCGCCAGGTCTGAGCATGCGCACGCGGTGCATGTCGGAACCTGTAGGTCCGTGGCACTGCAATGTGCGCAGGCGCGGACGCCCCTCACTCGCGTCCGCACACCTGATCATCATTTGGTCAGGTGTGGGGGGTACATTAGTAACCGGCCAGTCCTTCAGCCCACATGCTGGACGAGGGACGTGCCTGTACATGCTCCACACACAGCAACAAGGTAATCCTCCATCTTTATTACATCTAGTACAACTCTATCCCTATTTGACTATTTATTGAGCCCCCAATTATTCCCTATAGGAGTTACCCTGGACCTACCATCTATTTCCCCGGCAATCTCTAACATAGATTGTGTATGAGTCACATTCTCTGCTATACGGATGATCAGGTAATCCGCTCCTTGCCTCCTCAGCAGTCCTATTGTCCCTTTTGACACAGTCTGCACTGTTCTAACTTCTCCTCCTTCTATCCATTTCTCCCCAGGACTTATTGCACCTGTTGCCCTTTCAATAAAACTCTAACAATACTCTACCTCATGCATTTGACTGCGTCAAACCAGCTATCTATCTGGTAATGTACCTTACTAAGTCAGTTCCCCTTTGGAGATTTTCTCCTTGCTATTTTTATAATGACCATTAGTTTCCCCCCCTAAAGTAACTTATTTTCCCATTCAGGCTATTCTCCAATTGATTGCTGATCCGGTTAATTGCTCTGCTGAGTGTGTGCACCCATCCACAGGCACCTTGTACCCATTGCAACCTACTGTTTTTAAAGAATAGTGTGAGTTCTCTATACTTTTTTAATATAGATACATGTATAATTTTTTCGCTCTATGCAACCTATGCATAATTGCATCACCTCTAGTACTCCCTTGAACGTAACGTTCAACATCCACTTACATATCTTCAATACATTCCTTTGCCAGGTCTACTGTGTGCCCCCTGCAGGCACATCACACGGCGCGGCCTGCCCTTTTCCCCTGTGGTGACGCCTTCCGCGCCCCCCCCTGAGTGTCGGGTTTTCAGGTACGTCTGCGCCACCGGAACTAGTGGGGCCACCTCTTTGCATGATTGTCCAGCCACAATACTGAATTTATTTAGTGTGTATCAAATACTGTACTTTTAATAATTTTGTTCACATGATGTTTTTTGTATCCCCATATAAAGACCCCTTTATATATTCACTTTTGAGCTCTTATTCCCTGAGGAAGCCAATGTCTTGGCGAAACATGTAGGAAATTGAGCCCCCATTTCGATGGCCATCTCCATATGGCCTACTCTACTATACCCTGGGTCGCATGCAATATACAAATCCATTTTAAGTGTAAATCGATTTAAGTGTGTTTTCTTATGTATGTATTATTACTAATAAATAAACTTTGTAATTTTTGCTTTTTTAAACCTTCTCTCTCCTTCTTGCATTCTTTGACCTTAGCACCGTTATAATCCCCTGTCCCCACATCCATTAGACACCATCACTGATGTTTTCCCTTGGACCTTGCCAAAAGCGGATGCACTAAGGCTGACTTGGCCTTCTGTAATTAGAGTGTCCTGGTGTTTCGGTAAGAGTACATCTTAACCTTTGTGGCAGTGGCTCTTGTAGCACCCTCTACCTTAGGTAGGTAGCTGCTAGAGTAGTGTACTGCCAGTGTGGGCAAATTTAGGCAGGCCTAGCTGTGAGCTAGGCCTGTTTGTTTTGATCTGGGGGCAGGGGAGTGGTTTAGTGTAGCAGCAGATGACTGACATGTGCTTCAGCTCTTTGGCACCTCCTTTTTTCCATTGAGAAGGTTCTGGAAAAGAGGCAGGGCAAAGGGCTGGAGTGACATGGGGTGTATTTGAGAGCCCTGACCAATCCCCAACTAGGATTGGCAGGGGGCAGGCCTCCTATATATACCCATGATCAGCCTGTTGTGGGAGGAGTTGTCGAGTGGAAGAACTGAGATGATGGAGTGTTAGACTGTGATGGGCCTGAGGAAACCCCCTTTCAGGGGGGGTGAATTCAGGCCTGGAGCTCGGTAGCTGGGAGGGAGCCTCTCTCTACACGGTCATTGAGAGGTGTCCTGAAACAGGAGCAGGAGGAGGACAGTTGGGAGCACTGCCAGGAAAGTAATTCAGGAGCGATCCATGCCGGGGTCGGTGAGTGAGAAAGACAGTGAGAAGCTCTGGGAGAGACATGCCAGGATTGGATGTGGAGCCAGAGGGAGAGACTGTGGTGTTGTTGAAGTCAAGTTGTTGCAGCCAGGAGGGTTGGCAGGATTTGCACCGGACTTGCTGGGAGCAGTAGTCCACCAAGTATCAGTTAGCACAATTATCCCTTTCATCTAAAATGGTTGCTACCACAGAGAGGACTGCAGACCCCCGCCTGCAAATGGCTACTAGGAAAATGTTAGGCCTGGGTGAAGGGTATACTGTACACCGATAACGCTGAACGGACTGAGCCGGCCTGTCTGCAACAGTTGTAAACTAATCATATCTGGCACTTTCTGGGCTCTCATGTACCTGCACTGCACTGTGATCGGTTGTTCTTTGTTCTTTTTGAGTACTACAGAACTTGGTTTACTTCCTGTTCTAAATCACAATTTTTCGACTCCATGCATTTTTTCAAGATGTGTACATACATATTTTTTATATGTTTACAAAAAAATACCTTTTGATCCTGCCAGACCATTTTTACATAATAAAAAAAAATTTTTTTGGAATATAAATACATGTGCGTGGAGTACAACGTGCTGAGCTCCAACAGCAGAACAAGACACCACCACAATTCCCTGAATAGTCTTTCATAAGGAGTATCAGGAAAGGTCACATACAGTATACAGGTGCATCTCATAAAATTATAATATCCTTATTAATTTATTTATTTATTTCAGTAATTCAATTCAAAAAGTGAAACTCATACTTTTTATATAGATGTGTTACACACAGAGTGATATATTTCAAGCATTTCTTTCATTTAATTTTGATGATGATTTCATCTTCCAGCAGGACTTGGCTCCTGCCCACACTACCAAAAGTACTAATATCTGATTTAATGATCATTGTATAACTGTGCTTGATTGGCTAGCAAACTCGTCTGACCTAAACCGCATAGAGAATCTGTGGGGTATTGTCAAGAGGAAGACGAGAGACACCAGACCCAACAATGCATACGAGCTGAAAGCCACTATCAAAGCAACCTGGGCTTCCATGACCCCTCAGAAGTGCCACAGGCTGATCGCCTCCGTGTCACGCAGCATTGATGCAGTAATTCATGCAAAAGGAGCCCCGACCAAGTATTAAGTGCATACTATACTGTACATAGACATACTTTTCAGTAAGACAACATTTCTGTATTAAAAAAACTTTTTTCTTTATTGGTCTTATGTAATATTCTAATTTTCTTAAATACTGAATGTTGAGTTTTCACTAGCTGTAAGCCATAATCATCAAAATTAAAAGAAAGAAATGCTTGATTTATATTAGTGTGTGTAATGAATCTATATAATATATGAGTTTCACTTTTTGAATTGAATTACTGAAAAAAAATTACTTTTTGATGATATTCAAATTTTATGGGATGCACCTGTATTTATTGTTTCTTTTATCAATTAAATGTTATTAAAATACACATATAAGAACATATTTCCTTAAAAATTGACCACTTTTCTCCTCAAGATAAGGATGGGTGTTTGCTAAATGCATAATTTTGGTCAATATGAATTTGCATGTTTATAAAGACTGGCATCTCACATTCTAGGAGTTTGTTAAAGTAAAAGTGTGGCCTCCACCATGATTATGAAATAGTAGCTGAACCTTATAACAGGCACCTACAGTAGCCTTCACATGTGGTTAGTTAATTTTAATATTGGCAACAGGACCCCAAAACACAGCCTGCTCTATAAAAAGAAAAGGGGACCAGTAGGGAGGTGAGGGAAATAGGAAGTGCAGCTGCAATGTGACCACAGAGTAGTTAAAAAACAGTTAATGAATACAATTCTACCAAATAACATCTAAGCTATTTTGGTGTCAAAAGTATTAAAAAAAGTTATTGGCAAACAAGTAAGCCTATAGCTGAACTGTAGAAATGACTCCACTTGTGTTTAAGTGGTTAATAAAAAAACTCAAAACCATTGTCCCATCCCGTTTTAGTATTACAATACATTCTGAGGAGAAATTAAATATAATTGCGGGCTCTAGTAAGTCTACCCTTTATATCGCTCTACACATTAATCCTTTTAAATGTTATGAAAGAAAAACAAACTCATCAGTTCAAGCATCGGAATGATTTCTCGCTGTGAGAGTCATTTCAGGTCACAAAACAGACTGCATATTGCCTCAATTTGAATGTGTTGGAATCATATGATTATCACATCAACAGGTGCAGCTTATATTAATAATGCACTTGGGTATTATTCCACATGTTTTAAAGCACAAGTAGGTGTAATAATTATACTAACATATGCTTGTTCATGAGCGTGTACAGTGCTCTAAAGTCAATAAACATATGTGATCTATTGTTGAGCAATACCCTTATCCTTTAGAACATTTAATTTCCCTCATTAGTATGATGATCATTGTACATTTTCGGCATTGCATACACACCACATCTGTCTCTTTTCTTTTTTATGATTTGAAGCATTTAAAAATCATTTTGTTTTATAAATGAAATGGTCATTTTGCTGCTATTGCTGACACCATCTGCCAAGGTGCTTATGGAGGGAATTGTCTGCTAAACCATTCATTATTTTTTTTTCAAAATGATGGTCATCACTAAGACATTTAAAAAGGACTATACATCTTTGTTTTATGCAGCAGTTCATCATCACTGAGCATGGTAACTGTGCAGTTTATGCCATTGGTGACTTAAAGGTGCTTAAAGCAGTGGTACATTGCAGGTGTAAAAAAAAAAAATTCCCTGCAAGGCAATGTCATAATATGCTAGTCGGCATTGCATGCATCGCATACTGGCACGTTATGATAGACTTATCTTAGAAGCCCTTCAGTGCCGCAATGTCACGTGTGAGACGGCTGACATCTTCCTTCCGGGTTCGGGGCCTCTGGCTACATGAGTGACCGGGGGTGCGATGACATTACTCTTGTAGGACCTCCAAATCACATGCACCGGTGATGTCATCAGCTGCATGCATTCTGAATATCTCCTAAATTGTGCAACCTTAGGAGATAGTCACAGTACCTACAGGTAAGCCTTATTATAGGCTTGCCTGTAGGTACAAGTGGTGTAACAGAGTTTACTACCACTTTAAAGGTGCAGGTTCTAGGGTTGTCTTCTTGATCTTAATTTCACAACATAGGTCTTACCTTGAACAAGTACATATCCAACGAAGTCTGAAAAATCTAAGCTTCAATACTGAATGTGACTAAGACTAGCAAAGGTGAATAAGCTGTTGTCTTTGCAAGGGAATTTTTACTTTGCTTCCTGAACGAGGTGACATTCTGCTGACTTTTCATTTTCCAATTTTATTTTATTGTTTTTGCACGTTTGACCATTCTTTGCAAAATACATTTTTAACACATTCACTAAGCTAAGTGAAAGTTCCCTTGAAAAGTGAACAGCCTATCTGCTTTAGTAAAGAAATCCCAATGTGTAGCAAAGATATCAATAGAATGATGGCACTGGAGCCTCCATCAAAACAGAGCAGCAATAGTGTCTCCAATATGTTTCTCTTTATAAGTTCCCTTTATCTGATATCACTGGCCATGTTAACCAAAATGTACCTATTATCAGGCAGAAAAGATTTGTATCACAATTGTTTGACACCCTCTAGGCCCAGAAGATTTTTTATTTGAAAGATTAAGATCCCATTGATTTTGATGAGGTTCAGATTTGGCATCCAAACATCTTTGTTGTTCGGCGAACCCCTAAAGAATCGAACCCAGGTCAGTTTGAGTCATCACTAATTAACGCATAAAGAACAATATAGCAACTTAAGTATACTTTTAGCTGCAGTCCCAGGATCTAGTGAGCAGAAGGAGCAAGTTCTGCAGTAACTTTTTCTTATCCAGATGAAACTGGCTCTGTTAAAGCCCAGAGTGCGTGTTTATTACAGTCATTGAGTGTTGTGGGAGGCTAGGCATCTGCAGACAGGAAGTGTGCACGCTATAATGA
This sequence comes from Aquarana catesbeiana, assembly GCF_042186555.1. Classification (NCBI taxonomy): domain Eukaryota; kingdom Metazoa; phylum Chordata; class Amphibia; order Anura; family Ranidae; genus Aquarana; species Aquarana catesbeiana. Next base: position 417,781,023 of record NC_133324.1, read on the forward strand.
CCTTCAACTAAAATTCAGAGCCACGCATTGGGGGCTCAGCACCAAAAAGAAGAAAATGGGGCAGAAACAAGTGAGACTGGAACTCTACTGCAAGATAGCCAATAAAGGGTATTACTTAAAGTAGAACTATGGGCAAAACTTTTTTTTTTCAATTTGGATATAGCAAGCGAAGTTTATATCCCTTATCAGATTTGTTCTCGCCATCTGTGTCCTATTGCAGTGAATTCCGTTCACTTCCTGTCCCATAGCCACACAGGAAGTGAGAGGGTATCCCTGCAGATTAAGGGAATTCCTTGGGGACCCCCAGGTCACCAGACCTAGTGTCCCCATTGGAAGAATTCTCCTTTATTACTTTTGTAAGAAATACAAAAGGAAAATTGCTGCGAGATTGCACTTGCCAGGTATGTAAGTACAGTGCACATTGAAATTGTAGTGAAGGGATATCTGCACCAGCCCGTAGGAAGAACATGATGGCCAGGGACTTGGACCTACCTTTGTTGATAATCTCAGCCGTGGGTAAGTTGTCCGCGGAGAAGACCATGGTCTGCCCCACCCAGGTGTGTCCGCAGACCTGAGCTGCTGCGACGATAGGGTAAAGCTCGAACAATGAGGATGTCTGGCTGAACCTGGGGACCAGGAGGAATTCCTGCAGCCATGGACCTACAGATCAATGGGTGCCAAAAATGGCAGCGAAGCCTGTGGAGGCTGCTGCATCTGTTACTATATGAGGTGAAGAGACTGAAGCTGCTGGGATGAACATGGATACGCTATTCCATTTCTCAAGGAAGTGGTCCCACATTGCTAGATCTGCAGCAGCTGCCTGGTCTAGCCTGATGGTTTGATCGGGGTCCTGTGCGTGGGAGAGGAAGACCAGGAGGCGAGAAATGAAGAAACACCCCTAAGAGACAATCCTCATAGCAAAGTTCAGCATGCCTAACAGGGACTGCAGCTATCTCTTGGTGCAACTTTATGAGGTGGTGAAGGAGTGAACGACTGCCCTAATCTGGGACAGCTCGTCAGGGGGCAGGCGGGCCTGCATAGAGCAGGTGTCAAGGGTGATTCCTAGGAAGGTGAAGGACTGTGCGGGGCCTTCCACTTTATGCTCCGCTATGGGCACGTTAAGGTTGCCGAACACTACCCTTAATCTGTCTAAATCTGAGGGGGGCTCGTCGGGCCGTTTGATCAGCAGGAAGTCGTCCAGGTAATGGTTGACTTTCTGGCACTGCACCTGGTTAGTTAGGATCCAGGTGAGAGACTTAGAGAACGTATCGAAGAGCTGTGGACTGCTCTTTGAGCCGAAGGTCAGTTTGGTAGCAAAGTAGTATGAATCTCTCCATATAATGCTGTTCCACTGCCACAAGGAAGGTTCAATGGGTAAGAGCTTAAGAGCATCTGAAATGTCCACCTTGGCTACGTTAATGATGGACTGTATAGCTAAGTCAACTTACACATATTTAAGAGGGAACTCTTCAGAAGGAATTAGTGAGTTAAGACTGGGGATGTGGGAGGAATGAGGCGCGGACAAGTCGTACACCAAATGTAATTTATTTAAGAATTTGCCCTTGACAAGCCCGAAAGGGCTAATCCTACATGTCTCAAATGGCCACTCAGCGAAGGGGTCAATAATGAATCCCTGGTCCAGCTCGGTCTGCAACAGATTGTCAATAGCCTGCTCATCAGTGGGGGCTTAGTGGAGGTTCCTGCACTCATGGGTGGTGTGGGGTAGTGTGATGAGCCCCATGTGGATTCCAAAGACAAACCTGAGCACCAGGAATAGTGCGGATGACGGGTAAGAGGAAAGGTAGAACTCCAGCCATCGTACGTTCACCCAGCTCAGTCAGGATGAGTTGGGATGCTTGAGGCTGCATGTGCTCTTAGGATAAGCTCTATGACAGTTGACAAATGTGGAGCAGTCGGCATTGGTTGTAGGTGCAGGTTGCAGGTGCCATAGTTGCAGTTGTTGCAGATAGGCGTCTTGCCTACTGTAGTAAACACGACAGGCCATCCCAACTTGTCCACCTGAGGATGTTGCATAGGGGCAGGCATGCCTTGAGTGGCACTAGAGATAGAGGGGAAGGCCAAGGAACGTCTAGTGTTCGTGTTAGAGCACCAGTTTGCCATGTGCGTGGAGGACTGGCAAATGGTGCAGAGCAGGGAACGCAGACCTGCAAAGTGGTGGCAGAACAACTCGGTGTCCAATTCACACTGTTTTGGAACTGGGCGAGTTTGGCTGCGGCTCTGACTGCGAACAAGGGGTGGTAGTCATAAAACGCAGAGCCTCCATATTTGTATCCTAAATCAACCATGGCATGGAGGTACAAATCCATCTCTACCCTCCTGGGTTTTCGGAGCACAACACGTCCCTAAACATGCCAAAGGCCAGCACAAACTCAGGGAACGGCAGTTTGCGATTGAGCCTGGGGTCTTTGGCCTTTGACTCCCACAGCGATAGATCACCGCAGAATCTGTGGCAATCTACGCCATTTCCGGCCCCTCCTCCGTCCCCCGGCTGTCTTGTGGGAGACACACAGGTCCCAGAAGACAGCAGGAAACAATCAGGACGCGCAGCGCAACTCACGCATGTGCAGTAGGGAACCAAGCTGTGAATCCGCAAGGCTTCACTTCCTGAATCCCTTTCTGAAAATGCCGGCACCTCCACCCGGGAGCCAAGGGACGGGTCGGCTTCGGGTGAGGACATCACGGGCGCCCTGGACAGGTAAGTGTCCCTATTTTAAAAGTCAGCAGCTGCAGTATTTGTAGCTGCTGACTTTTAAATTATTTTTCTTTGGCGGAACTCGGCTTTAACATCCTTTTCCTTCAGGATGTCCTTCCTGATGCCGAAAGGGATGAGGTGTGCAGAAAAATAGTGTCTGTACCTGTGGGTGATAGTGCCAAGTGCGACTGTGTCTAGGGAGGTCACCGCTGGGCGCACCTCTAGGACTCCTACTCTCGTCTGCACATCGGAGAATGCTGCGGTCAGTGTGCCGATCATGGTGTGCAGCTGGGAGAGAGCTGAGGAGGTGGACTGCAGGAATGCCTGCTGGGTGCCAGGTGCAGCTGCTGCTGGTGTTGGGAACAGCAGCCTGAATAATTTGGCTTTCCTGGCCAGGGCAGGGTAGGAAATGGCCCTACGCTGCAGCTCTGCCGTGAGCTTGGAGATAGTCCATCCCCTGAGGGACTGAGAACTGCCTGGCTCTAAACCCGCGGTGGGTGATAGAGGGGCAAAGGCAAGGTCCTCTCTGCCGAACCTTGACATGACTCCAGCTATAATGAGAAAAGAGGGGAGGGGGGAGGGTGTATGTTTAAGAAGGAGGTGACTGGCCAAATAACCGATAGCTTGGATGCCTGGTCAGTGTCATGCACAGACCTGTGAACCAGAGCCCCAGGGCGTACTGGGGTGGGAAGCTGCAGTCTGGTTGTGGCCTAAGTAGGAATGTTGCGTTCTGTAGTAGGTGACATATGGTTGGCCTGCTGACGCCTGCACTGTCAGCAAGCAACTGTTTAGCAACCGTGTCTGCGTAGTTTGAAGGTGATGTCCTTTCTGAAAATAGGTAAGAAAGAAAATGTGACAGTAGCTAATCGCCAGTCCAGCAGCCCAATTTGTGTATGTGAGGTATCGAGATGAATAAAGGGTGCCGCAGGTAGATGTGGGAGAATGTCTCGTGTACTATCTACCTGACTCGTGCCCTGATAGAATAGAGGTCCTAGTTGTGGCTGAGACTAATCTGGCGATCAGGAACTTGAAAAAGGTAACATGGAGGTCCAGGTTTTACCTGGCATGAAGGAGAGCCCTAAGCCCGCCCCCTCCTCCTAAAACGTGACAAAACCCCCCTGGGTAAAAGCATGCAAAGCCCTGCATGTGTGTATGTATGTATGTCATATTACCTGCGAGAAAAACTTGTACAGGATGGACAACCTGACCTTGCTGACCTATGGGGAAAGACAAGAAAATGTGAGCAACCGAGTTCCACTGGAGACAAGCTTGCAATGCGTGTTGCAAAAAAGTAGCCTCAAAGGGAGGTGAAAACAAGCAGTAGGAAAAGTGGAATATGTATGGGGATAACCAAGGCCTTGCTGACCGAGTGACGTAAATAAATGAGCTGACACTGAAAAGAGGCATGCTGGAGCATGTCAACGTTTGCGACCTAAGAAGTCGCATAAGTTGTAAGTGTGAAGGGGCAAATGAGTAGTATAAGTGGTGACTAAGAGCTTGTGGCAGGAACCTCAAGGGGGAGGCTGTGCTGCAGAAGCTCGTGGTGCCTGAAAACAGGTAATGAGTGGTATGAGTGGCAACTGAGAGCTTGTGGCAAAGAACCTCGAGAAGGAGGCCGTGTAGCAGAAGCTTGTGGTGCCTGTGAATGAGTAATGAGTGGTACGAGTGGTGACTGAGAGCTTGTGGTAGGGAACTTGTGGGGGAGGCCGTTTTGCGGAAGCTCATGGTCCCTGTAAATGGATAATGAGTGGTGTGAGTGGCGACTGAAAGCTTGTGGCAAAGAACCTCTAGAAAGAGACCATGTAGCAGAAGCTTGTGGTGCCTGTAAATGGGTAATGAGTGGTATAAGCAGCAACTGAGAGCTCCTGGCAGGAACCTCATGGGGGAGGCCGTGTTGCAGAAGCAAGGTGCCTGCTGGAAGAACGTATTATATCTACAGCTCTCAAAATTTCCACTCGCCTGCTCTGGCTCGGGCAGGGGGGCATGTCCGCTCGGCTTAGGCGGGGGACAGGTCTGGTCGGCTCAGGCAAGTCAGGTCCACTCGGTTCGGGCGGGGAGACTGGCCGGCTCGGGCCAGTGTCAGTGTCAAATCCACTCAGCTCAGGCGGAGGGCCAACCTGCTTGGCCCGGGCCAGTGTCGGGTCTGCTTGGCTCTGGTGGGTCCACTTACCTCGGGCCAGTGTCGGGTCTGCGCTTGGACGGCCTGAGGTGGGACGGATTTGGGTAGGCACTAGTGTAATTGTAAATTCGATTACTTCCATCTCCTTTTGCAAGTTTATTCTGTGGGCGAGGGGTGGCTGTCAAATCGGGGAATTTAAATTGAATAGCAATGGCTTATATGGGGCCGTCCACTCTCTCTGCAGGGTTCTGACTAATAAGCATTAGGATGCTTCAAGAGCATGTTCAGTATGTACATTCTCTGCTTTCTGTGATTTTGGAAGCCCAGGTCTTGGAAGTACACATCACATCCTTCAGCCCTGCACTCTGTACATAGTGCACCCCTCAACCCTGCACTCGGTACGCAGGGCACCCCTCAACCCTGCACTTGGTAGGCAGCTCACCACTCAACTCCGCACATAGTTCACCCCTCAAGCCTGCACACAGTACGCAGTGCATCCCTCAAACCTGCACTCTGTACGCAGTGCACCCCTCAACCTTGCACTTGGTATGCAGTGCACCCCTCAAGCCTGCACTTGGTATGCAGCGCACCCCTCAACACTGCACTCGGTACGCTGCACACCCCTCACCCCTGCACTCGATACGCAGCGCACACTTCAACACTGCACTTGGTACATAGCGCACCCCTCAACATTGCCCTCAGTATACAGCACTCCCCTCAACCCTGCACTCTGTATGCAGCACACCCCTCAACCCTGCACTGGGTACATAGCGCACCCCTCAACCCTGCACTCTGTACGCAGCGCACCCCTCAACCCTGCACTCGGTACATAGAGCAACCCTCAACCCTGCACTCAGCACACCCCTCAACCCTGCACTGGGTACATAGCGCACCCCTCAACCCTGCACTCGGTACGCAGCGCTACACTCAACCCTGCACTCAGTACATAGCGCACCCCTCAACCCTGCACTCTGTACACAGTGCACCCCTCAACCCTGCACTTGGTACATAGCGCGACTTTCAACCCTGAACTCTGTACGTAGTGCATATTTACTCACAAGGCATTAATGATGTGTACAGTGCCCATAGTAGCCAATCATATTTATCCTTATTTTATTTATTACAGTCAGATCAATGAAATATGCTTTATGTTAACATTGTTAAAGTTGTTAATATTTATTTTTGTAACTTAATTCTGTATAAAACATTTACTAAGAAAAAAGAAAGAAGCTGCGTTAGTACGTCACCACGTCGTTTCACTAGGAGGACAGGCTTCCGATTGTATCTGCCGGCCGACACTGTTTTTTGATGTAAGTGCAATACTTCTCTTTTTTTTAAATAAATTACTAGACTGTATTACGTTATGATCAGTTTTTTATTTCTGGGTCATTTGATGTAAATACGGACACGGACTTTATAGACCGTCACAGGGGGAGATCCACAGCCATCCAGCCTGCCTGTCAGGGTTTCCGATCTGGTCATCAATTGCAAGCTCAAGGCCGTGGCTGGGTTATAGCCAAATGCCCTCTGTGCTTGCTATCTGGTAAGCAGGTCCTTATTACGGTGATTGGGCACTTTTCTCTAGTTTGAAGTCACTGTGGTGTCATTAGGAAGAGGATTCATTTTCTTTAATATGGACTATTAATATGGTTTATTAATTTTAAATATATTTTTTGATTGGGACTTTTAGCGCAGCTTCTTTCTTTTTTCTTATTCTATCTATTGTGTTTAACCCACATCAAGCTGCTGCTTTCACCAAACTTTTTTATGTTATTTTTATGTTATTTTTTGATATAATTTACATCAATCCTAGCGCGGTTTTCTTCTTTTTTTGTTATAAAACATTTACTGTAACAGTGCAATTTCATGAGATCATTTACGATGGCGTGTTTAGGGGTGTGTTTAGGGGCAGAGCAGGGTAGGGGTTGGGTGGAGCAACTGGTGGCGAGTAACTCTTAAAGCCTGGCTAGTAGCTCAAGACTTGAAATCTGAGCCCTGATATCTATCTATCTATCTATTTATTTATTTATTTTTCTTCTTTGTTTTTTTGTTTTTTTTTTCATCTTTTTTGGGGGTTTTTTTTTTTTCCTCTTTTTTTTTTTTCGTTCCTTTTTTTTTTGTAGAAAGCACGTCCAACACAGTGCAGCATGAAACAACCTGAACACAACTGATCTAAGGGAGAAATGACAGGCAAGAGTGGTCGGATCATGTGCCACTGGAGACGTGCTTGCAACGATTGCAAGAAGGAGCCTCATCAGGAAGGCAAACAAAAGGACATGTCAACTCGGGTCAGAGTTTTGAAGCTGGAGTATCATATTTGTATGAGTAAGTGCGACCGTATGAATGGTCTGAGTAACGACTGGTTGCTTGCTTGTGGCAGGAGCCTCACAAGAGAGACTGAGCTGCATGAAGCTTGTGATGTGTGTGACAACTGGAATCGGGTTGTGCTGAGGATACGAAACACTATAGCGCAGACGTGACCAGGATTCGGGCCATCGTAGAGTGTTAGGGTGTCACCCCCTCCTCCAAAACCGAAAACATACCAACCACCCAGCCCCCGAGGCTAATCAAAGTGCAGACAAGGTACCAGGTGGGTCTAATTACCACCTCAATCAGCCACAGAACCCATGCAATCAATACATGCTAATCTCCAAATGGATGAGGCGGCAACCCCATAGACAGTGAATCTTATAACCAGTGAAGCCTGTGTCGAGTGATATCGGACAACAACCGACAGCAGCTCGGAGGCTTGGCTCTACGAACAAATGGTATGTTTGTGGATGGGATGACAAACAAGGCAGAGGGAACCTACGAATCTACTATACCTGTGCTGAATGATGTCAGGACATGACCGACAACAACTCGGAGGCAGCTAAGTGCGAACGGGAAGCGGAATAGGAAACATAATGAATCTTAACATTGCATATGAAACTAAACAGGTTCGAATTCTACCTGCAGCAGTGAGCGCAAACTGCCGACAGAGATCACGAACTAAGAAGCCGCAACACACTTGTAATTGAACGCACAAACTCACGAACATAAAGTGACCTGGGGAGAGCCAGCCTAGTGATGTGTAGTATTGTGCAGTGGAACTGACCAGGAACACAGGTAAGTGGGCTGCTTAAATAGCCCCCCTCCCTCGGCCTCCTCCCATAAATTCAGGCCACCATACTGGCCTTCTAATATATATATATATATATATATATATATATATATATATATATATATATATATATATATACATACAGTATATACGGTATCTTATAATATACTCTGGTCTAACTTTCTCAACTGAATTTGGTCATGTAGTATACGTAAACCCCCACCTTGTAAAACAACCCATTTAGTTTAAAATATTAATCAAAGGAAAAACATTTGATTTGTGTATAGAATTCTGTTTTATTAGTGATCACATATCCTCTAAGCTTCTTATGCAGCTGAGAACAGAGAACTGAGGGAGGAGATACAGCAGCACACTGAACTTACCAGTGAATAGTTGTGCAGGGGAAGTGTGTCGGAACAAGTCTGATCATTGGAGGAGGGCATACTGAGTTCCCAGCATAGCTAGAGAACTGACCATGCTCTCATGCCTAGTGTGGTCAGTTTTTAATAGGAAGGCAGAGGGAACACCAGGGATTTCACACAAAGGATGCAATAAAAAGAGAATAGGAAACATTTTCATACAAGTACAGCCAGCACATATCAGAAACAGAAAATGTTGGGTTTACATGTTTGTATAATCATTTCTTTTTTTCATATTTAGTACAAGGTGCAACCATGACACATTAAGTTATCCAAGTGAACCAGTAAACTCAGCAAATCGCAGCAACAAAAAAGTTTTAGGCACTCACAATGTACTTTCATACAAATAAAATTCACATGTATAGCACATGTAAAAACTGTATAGTTAAAATCAAAGGTAATAATTTACAGCAATTAGCTATGTATAACACTTTGGGGTTGATTTACTAAAGGCAAATAGACTGTGCACTTTTCAAAGTACAGTTACAATCTGCAAGTGCAGTTGCTCCAGAGTTTAATAAATGAGGTAAAGCTTCACTTTGCAAATAATAACTAATCACATGCAAGAAAAATTTAAAAAACAGCATTTTTGCTTTCACATGGATGATGGAAGATGGATGATGGATGATGGATGGATGGATGATGGAAGTCAGCAGAGCTTCTGCTCATTTACTAAGCTCTTGAGCAACTGCTCTTATGCCCTGTACAAACGGTCGGACATTGATCGGACATTCCGACAACAACATCCATGGATTTTTTCCGACGGATATTAGCTCAAACTTGTCTTGCATACACACGGTCACACAAAGTTGTCGGAAAATCCGATCGTTCTGAACGCGGTGGCGTAAAACACGTACGACGGAACTATAAACGGGGCAGTAGCCAATAGCTTTTAATTTATTCTGAGCATGCGTGGCACTTTGTGCGTCGGATTTGTGTACACACGATCGGAATTTCGGATTTTGTTGTCGGAAAATTTTATAGCAAGCTCTCAAACTTTGTGTGTTGGAAATTCCTATGGAAAATGTGTGATGGAGCCTACACACGGTTGGAATTTCCAACAACAAGGTCCTATCACACATTTTCCATCGGAAAATCCTATCGTGTGTACAGGGCATTACAGTTCATTTGCCTTTAGTAAATCAACCCCTTTATGACATTGAATGAATTTCTATTGGGGCAGACACTTTTATCTTTTCAAATGTGTACATGGAGGGAACTAATAAAAGGTGTCTGAGACAGGTTACTTCTAAACTGGTTTCCCTGCCCATAGCAGCCAATCAGCTTCTATTTTTCATTTTTTCCACGCAGCCTAGAAAATGAAAATGGGAAAGCTTATTGGCTGTGCTCTAGTTGAGCTAAGTTGGAAAACCTGAAAACTTTGATTCCCCACATGTCTAAAATCTTTTGGTGAGATGTGTTCACCTACAACACATTTTTTCCCGGGTGTTGCCTTTGGATCAAAAAAAAAGAAACTCGGCCTCAAATTTAAAGTAAACCCATCAAGAAAGGAATATGTGGGTTCCATTTCATCTGAAAATGTATCAATCAGTGCCTAAATCTGACAAATCTAATTGTTCATCTCTAATCTTGTACTGTCAAAATGATATAAAAATATCTAATACAGTTATCCTTCAATAAACTTTAACGGCGCTAGACCCAAATTAACACATATCTATTATACAATTTACAATTTAAAAATATACTTGTTTGATACCTAACGATAACAATCACACATATTACCTTTACCAAGAGAACAATCATGTGAACTTCTTTTTCACATTAACAATATAACCTACAAGATCAAAGAATTTTGCTTACGAAGCTCTATACATTTCTTGCTATGTACTGGGCAAGGAAGTTTCACCTCTGTAGGATAATAAGCAAGCCATTTAATCAGAAAAAAAAACTGCCCCTATTGTTTTAATATGGAAGGTACCTTTTCCACAATGTCATATATGAAAAAAAAAAATATTTTGTATAGTACCTTGGCCAAGCTCAGCACAATAACGTTGCTTAAGAACTCCTAAAATGTTATGCTATTCTGCCACCTAGTGGCACCAAGTGCAAAGCCATTAGATGTCTGCTTTAAAACTAAGCAAAATGTCTATATGAAAAAATATCTATACATATAGCATAAAAACCCAATTCTGGGATTTATTTTGAACTAAAAATATCGATATATACTTTTTAGAAAAAAAAATAAAAATTGGAAAATTTTAAACAGTGTTATTGTTACAGTTAATATTCTTTATTAACCTTAGAAATTATAATGTGTTTATAATCTGTTCTCAGTCTGCAACTAAGATTGTAGATTGCTACGTACTATTTCAGTTGGCAATTTTAAACCTGCAATATGACAAAGATAAGTTCTTACAGTGCAGAAGCCTGTAACAAAAGAACAATAATTATCTTTTTCATTCTTACTACTCTAAATTATTAAAAGGTAAAATATAGTTCATTGACTATTGGTTACTGAAAATATTCTTGTTGATGACACTGTATCATTAAATAGGCCTTTGAAACAGCATTCTAGAATAAAGTACACCATAGCAACCATACATGGGATGGCACAAAGGAGCAATAGCAATAATAAATAAAGAGACACAGAAACACACCTAGGCCCCTTTCACACATGCCATCTGTTTGATCAGTTCAGTAAACTTTTTTCAAAGAAAAAACGTATGAAATTTGCATCAGTTTGTCATCCGTTTTTCATGTTTTTAACATCTGCCAGCTAAAGTCCTTAACCACTTGAGTCCTGGAGCTATTCATTCATGCAAAAACATACCATTTGTCCGTTCACATTTGTTTTTCGTCAAATGTGTTTTTTTAACGGTAGAAAAATAGGGCTTTGATCCGTTCCAAAAAACAGATTTTGACGGAAGTGGATGTAAACGGATGTAAAGGGATGATGCATTGATGTCTGTTTTTCATCCATCAATGGATGGATTAAAAACGGTCCGCATGTGTGAAAGGGGGCTTTAATCAGTTTTAATGCACAATGTTCAGCCACAGTGTTTATTTAACTCCTTCCCGACCAGCCGTTATACTGCTCTGTCACTGCGGCAGGATGGCTCCCCTGCACGAGCCGTTGTAGCTGTACGTTGGCTCTTTAAGACGCTGTAGCAGGCGCGCTCCCCGGAGCCAATACGTATGCCCAGCGTGTGCGATGACCTCCGGGCATACGCCATTGTTCGTGACAGAGCGAGAACGGGGATCTGTGTGTGTAAACACACAAATCCCGGTTCTGTCAGGGGAGAGGAGACAGATCGTGTGTTCCTACTAAGTAGAAACAACGATCTCTCTCCTCCTCTAGTCAGCCACATTCCCCCCACAGTTATAACACACGTAGGGAACACATTTAACCCCTTGATTGCCCCCTAGTGTTAACACCTTCCCTGCCAGTGACATTTATACAGTAATCAATGGCTATTTTTAGCTCTGATCGCTGTATAAATGTCACTGGTCGCAATGGTGCAGTCCTGATAAAAATCGCAGATGACCGCCATCACTAGTAAAAAATAATAATAAAAATGCCATAAAACTATCCCCTATTTTGTAGACGCTATAACTTTTGCGCAAACCAATCAATATACGCTTATTGCGATTTTTTTACCAAAAATATGTAGAAGAATACATATCGGCCTAAACTGATGAAATATGTTTTTTTTCATTTTTTGGGGGGGATATTTATTATAGCACAAAAAAACCACAAAGGTGATTAAATACCACCAAAAGAAAGCTTTATTTGTAGGGGAAAAGGGACATACATTTTTTTTGGGTACAACGTTGCATGATCATGCAATTGTCAGTTAAAGCGACGTGGCCAGGAAGGGGGTAAATTCTTCCAGGGCTAAAGTGGTTAAAGCTGATCTCATTACAGATGACAAATAACCAAATAGATAATAATTTAGCCATATCTGCTAAGAAAACTCCAAATAATAATAATACAATGTCCATCCAGATTATACTGGATGCCTAACCCCACAAAATAAAACACCACAACATAGTTCTAAATAAACGAAGGGAGGGTGGGAGCAGAGTCGGGCCTGAATATACAGGACAGTGCACACCACTCTGCATGTGCCAAACTAAGCCAATCGCTTATGCAGGAAGCCCCAATGCCGAAACCAGTAGCAACCTGCAAAAAGGAGTGGGAGAGAGGAGAGAACCAATAGCACCCTTTGCGCTATCCCATGAGGGTCCCGCTGAGTGCAAGGGACTCTAACACTTTATTCATCAGTACTTATTGATAGATAAAATCCAATTCATTGCTATGGGTTACTGCATATTATTCATGTTATTTATATTGTATCATTAACTAGGTCCTTGATCTCTAGCCAATCCCTTTAACACTAGCAAGCAAGGATTTTGTGCTGACAGCATGCTCACTGTGAACTCCCAGCACAGTGATCGAGCTGTCACCGACAGTTCCTGGTATCTAGTTATGAACAGGAGCCAGGGGTACGGGCTCTCGATCAGGTGACCACTGTGACAGTCACTCACAGTGGTCACAGGATTGGAAGGACTGTGACAGGCAGGTGGGACGTGGTTAAACAGCAATCAAATAGATCATACTCTAGAGCAGTGGCGGCTGGTGTTTTTTTTGGGGGGGGGGGCGGCAAACAAACATACATCCACCTCCCCCCCGAGCGGCACCCTCCCTCCTCTGTTTGCCGGTCGGTTTGGCACTTACCCCATCGTGGCAGGTGGTGGATGGCAGGCAGCGTGGTGCAGCGGCTCGGCTCAGAGTGTCCTCTCCTCCATGGCAGATTCCAGCTATTACCCTTCTACTCCTAGGCATTTAATAGGATCGCCTGTCCTTACAGCCAATTGGGTGACTGGTGTCAAATCCTGCTTCCTGATTGGCTGGGAGGAGGATCAGTGTTACAACAGCGAATATTGAACACGGCCCACCCTATATTGAAGCTTATTGGAGCCTCTGGCTCTAATCGGTGCTTCAAAAAAACAGCCCCTTTGCATTGGAATCCATGTGCCAGTGATAGGGGAGGCGGCGATTGCCGGGGAGGGGTGGCGCCTGTGCGCCCTTAATGGACGGGCCGCCCTTGCTCTAGAGATCAGCTCCTAGTCTCTATTTATGATCAGGAGCCAGTGGGTCACTCACAGTGGTCACAGGATCTGGAAGTCTGCAACAACCCCCCCCCCCCCCCTACATTAGGAACCAGTTAAAGGGCTGTGGCAGGCAGATGGGATGGGGTTAAACAGAAATCAAAAAGCAATGTATAACAACCATACCTTTTATTCATTGTTATCACTACTCTAAACAGAATATGAAATTGTATTAGTTGTACACATTCCTCAGCCATATCTTTCAGTCTCCTGTAACTTACCTGTGCTGTGCTTCACCGGTAGATAGTCAAGCTCTAACACATAATTTGTAATTTTACAGAAATTGTTGTACATTACCAAACAATCCAATAGCTATACTGTGTTATACTGTGATACAATCATTAGCTTAGAAAACGACTCTCACACTGATCTTTAAGCACAAATTACTTAAAGTAGAAGTTCAGCCTAGAACTAAAATCTCTAAATCTACTTTCAGCCACAATCTAATGCCCTGTACACACGGTCGGACATTGATCGGACATTCCGACAACAAAATCCTAGGATTTTTTCCGACGGATATTGGCTCAAACTTGTCTTGCATACACACGGTCACACAAAGTTGTCAGAAAATCCGATCATTCTGAACGCGGTGACGTAAAACACGTACGTCGGGACTATAAACGGGGCAGTAGCCAATAGCTTTTATCTCTTTATTTATTCTGAGCATGCGTGGCACTTTTTGCGTCGGATTTGTGTACACACGATCGGAAATTCCGACAACGGATTTTGTTGTCGGAAAATTTTATAGCCTGCTCTCAAACTTTGTGTGTTGGAAAATCCGATGGAAAATGTGTGATGGAGCCTACACACGGTCGGAATTTCCGATAGCAAGGTCCTATCACACATTTTCCGTCGGAAAATCCGACCGTGTGTACAGGCATAAGACTGTAAAAAATTTCACTTTACACTTTACAAAATTCACTTTACATACCTTTTCTGAAGCCGCTTCGATCCCACGCTGAGCTGTCAGTGGCGGCTTCTCTGTGTTGGTGGGTGCAGAAAAGGCAGTGGAAAGGGAAGCCCCATAGAAAGTCTATGGGTGATGTCTTTTCCCAGGCATTTCCCAGCCATTGTCGTCTGTCTCCTGCAAACAGCTTCCGCTGCTGGAGACCGGACCAGAGCGGCTTCAGAAAAGGTATGTGTAGCAATTTTTGCTTTATATGGCTAAATGGGTTAGTCTCAGATTGTGGCTGCAAGTAGATTTAGAGATTTTAGTTTTTAGGCTGAACTTCCACTTTAATGCCTTAGCTGTTATCATTTTAAAAATGTTTTAAAATTAATACTTCTTTGGTTCTTTTGATACAATAAAAAAAAACTATTTGTAGATCCAAGAAGTAAGACCACTGTACAAGTACTTTGCATCACATTTAAAAAAAAAGACTAATGAAGTCTGCAATGGACTCAGCATTGATTGTAGAATGAACTAAGATGTAATGAAGATGTGATTAACATACCATTAAAGGCGTAGGTACTTCTGAGTATAGATTACAAATAAAAATTGACCCAATCACTTCTGAAGAAGCAATATATTAAACCATAAGTTACAAGCAAGTGATTTACAGCATCATAAATGATTTCCATGGCAGATACATAGCAATAAATTTGTGTTGCTGAGTTCTTTTTTTCCATAGTGGACACAAAGTGCTCTAAAACTATATTATGCAGGGCTCAGGATGTAGAATTCTGTTGATGAAAGCATTTTCTATCCTGAAGAAAGACGCTGTGGCAGAAGGTACCTTCAGCAATAAAGGTAATAAGTAAAGACAGTGAAGAGAATGATCCACAAGTATAAAGTGGATATGTCATATATGAGGTAAGATCACATATTTGCAGAGCTAATGCAACCAATAAAGAAGTTTTCTTTTGTATTCATTTGTTCAGAAATGGTCATGTAAAAATCAGTGAAAATGTCAATGTTTGAGGCTGGGCTCACAGCAGGGGTCCGGTGCGTCCCGGTCAGTGGTGGAATTAACAGGGTCGCACCAGTCGCAGTTGCGACGGGGCCCTGGCATTCTGTCACTGTGGGGGGACCCCAGCGGGGTTGCTATTCACAGGGCCCTGAGCAGAGAGCGTGTCTCTCATGTAACAGCAGCACAGAGACACCGGCATTGACATTTTATTTCCCCCTCAGTCCTCTCTCTGATAGGGGACACTAATAGGGGGCACTGATAGGGGCACTAAAAGGGCACTAGGGGGCACTGAGAAGGCACTAGGGGGCACTGATAGGGGGCACTGATAGGGGGCACTGATAGGGGGCACTGATTATGCACTGATAGGGGCACCGATGGGAGGCACTGGTGGTCACTGATAGGAGGCACTGATGAGCACTGATAGGAGGCACTGATAGGATTTACTGATGAGCAATGATAGGGACACTAATAGGGGGCACTGATAGGAGGCATTGATGGGCACTTATAGGTGGCACTGATGGGCATTGATGAGCACTGATAGTCAGAACTCATAGGCTGCACTGATGGGCACTGAGGAACACTGATAGGCAGAACTTAGGCAGTATTGATGGGCGCTGATGGGCAGCATTGAAGAGTACGGATAGGTGACAGGGATGGACGCTGTTAGGCGGCATTTATGAGCACTGATAGGTGGTGCTGATAGGCAGATTTGATGGGCACTAATAGGCTGCATTAATGAGCAATGATAGGTAACACTTGTAGGCGGCATTGATGGGAACTGATAGGCGGCAATGATGGGCACTGATAGGCGGCATTGATGGGCACTGATAGGCGGCATTGATGAGCACTGATAGGCAGCATTGATGGGCAATGATACATGGCACTGATGATTGGGGCACTGATTATCAGTGTAAACAATTTACTGACATTCTTGACAGTTAATGGCAGTCCTTTCCTAACACAGACACAACATGGGAGGAAAGGGCTGCGGATAACCGGCAAGTCTGTTTGCATGTGATCAGCTGACGTCACATGGTAAAGGGCCACTGTGATTGTGCTGGATGCATGTCCCAGGGGGCATGCGGGAAGCACAGTTTTGGGAGGATGTCCATGGACACCCTCCCAAAATTGGAATCCCGGGGCTTGGAAGGAAGGGGGGGGTCCCATCATGGTTTCTTGCACCAGGGCCCTGAATGTTCTAGTTATGCCTTTGGTCCCTGTTCTCTGTTTCAGGGATGAATTAGGCCTGAATTTTTGGCTGGATTCAGGACCTGAAATAGACCAGAAGACACACAGGACTCTTCTGCAAACGACTCCGCAGCCGTCCTGGAGCTGTGTGAACTGGCTCCACTGAGAGCCAGTCACAGTCTCCTGCCATGCAAATTGGATGCGATGAAACCTGCATCCAATTCGCAATAGTGTGAACTCAACCTAAATCTCTAGCAGAAGGCTGCAATGATTCAATAGAATGTTTAACCACTTCAGTGCACTTCCATCCCCTTCCTGCCCAAGCCAATTTTCAGTTTTCAGCGCTGCCGCAATTTGAATGACAATTGCGCGGTCATGCAACACTGTAACCAAATGAAATTCATGTTTTCCCCACAAATAGAGCTTTCTTTTGGTGGTACTTGATCGCCTCTGCGGTTTTTATTTTTTGTGCTATAAACAAAAGAAGAGCGACCAGTTTTGCTATAATAAATATCCCAATTAAAAAAAAAAAAAAAACACATTTTTTCCTCAGTTTAGGCCGATATGTATTCTTCTACATATTTTTGGTAAAAAAAAATCACAATAAGCGTATATTGATAGGTTTGCGCAAAAGTTATAGTGTCTGCAAAATAGGGGATAGATTTATGGCATTATTATTACTATTTTTTTTTTACTAGTAATGGCAGCGATCTGCGATTTTTATTGTGACTGCGACATTGCGGCGGACATATCGGACACTTTTGACACTATTTTGGGACCATTCACATTTATACAGCGATCAGTGCTATACAAAGCAAGTGCAAGTCCCATGTAGTAAGTAGGGATGAGCCGAACGGACCCTATTCGGTTCGCACCAGAACTTTCGAACATCGCAAAAGTTTGGACCCGAATAACAAACCTCATTAAAGTCAATAGGAGCTGATGGTCAAAAATCAAAAGTGCCCATTTTGAAGGCTTATATGCAAGTAATTGGGCATACAACGGTTTTAGGGGTCCTGCCCTGGGGGACATGTATCAATGAAAAAAAGTTTGTGAAAAACGTCATTTTTAAATGAGCAGTGATTTAGTGATTTTTTGATTTTTAAAATGAAAGCATAAAAATGAAAAATTATTTCCAATATAGTGCCTGGGGGGTCCCCTTAGTCTACCTATGAAGTGGCAGATCTGTACCATGTCTAGAATCTGCTGCAGCAATAATTGCATTTATAAAGCCCAACAAAATGAGATTTTCCCTGCAAGCTGCCTTTATTTGGCTCAGCAACAGCTGGGGAGCCAGTGTGTATGATAAGGCCACAATGTAGTGCACTGGGAACAAGATTATAGATTATTTGGATACATTCGCGTCACTTTGATTTTGTATAGATATAGAAGTAACGGGTGCGTAAAAATTGGTCTTTGGGTGTCGGGGGCACCTTCCCACCGTAACCCTATAGAGGTACAGTTGATGAAAGCAAGAATTGGCCTTGCTGTAAAAAATTGCAATGATATGCACCTGTCAAAAAGAAAAATGGGGAAATGGAGGAAAATGGGTTGTACAACATAAATAAAAGAGGGTAGTAAGTGATATACATTTCATAGTGATATACAATCAGAAGATACAATTGTACAAAAGGATAAATAGGTACAGTATTGGACCTACTGGTTCTGTTAATACGGTATAATCACCTCGAGTATCATTTAAGTCACAACTTATAAGGCCATATAGACCAGAATTTGTCAAAAGTTACACTCTGTAGAGAGTTTAGTGCTATGAGGCGTTCAAAGGTGTAGTTTCTGTTGACAGCTTTGACTATATCTGTCACATTCAAGGCTAAAGTGGATTTCCAATTACAGAGAATCATTAATCTCGTCTCTAGTAATATGTGTGTCACTACAGGTCGGAAGTCCTTATGAATTTTGTCAATGTGTAAATGTAAGATTGCTAATGCAGGGTCTGGGGGTGTAAGTATTCCCGTTATGGAGGAAATTAGTCTAAATATTTGATTCCACGTACTTTTAATTGTGGGGCAATGCCATAGCATGTGTAGTAAAGAACCCGTGTGTCCGCAAGCTCTCCAGCAAAGAGGCGATGTGCCTGGAAAGAATTTTGCCACCCTGTAAGGTGTGTAATGCCATCTATTGGCTAGTTTGATTGCTAGTTCCCAGTGTTTAACGCAATGAGAAGCTTTATGTATCCCTGTAAAGGCCTGTCGCCACTGTTCTGGTGTAAACTGTTTGCCCAAGTCACCCTCCCATTTTGTCATTGCTGTAGTTTTGATGAACGTATTTTTATCCCTTATTTTGTGGTAGAAAAATGATATACCTTTAGTGTTGTTGTTGGCGTGTGAGTAAAATTGCCATATTGCTTTCGGTACGTGGATAGATGGTCTGGAGTGGGAGTTAAGAAAACGTGTGATCCTTGTAAATAAATGTTTCTCGTTATTGGTGAGGTTGTATTGGGATTTG